>NW_021635298.1:0-272166 GCF_004799145.2 Neltuma alba | reverse complement strand
GAAGTCCAACATTCCAAAAGATCCATTACAAGGCATTGGAGCCCAATGACAAGAGCAAGGACCAAAGCTATGAAGGAGGCCCTAAATTGTCTAATAAGAGAGCTAAAAGAGCTGGAGCCTATTTATTTAGAAGAAGCACATTTTAATGAGCCTAAAAGGAGTCCAAAAATGATGATCACATTGCTAGAAGCACAACAAGATGATGTACAAGGCCCATGTGGGGTTCAGATTGAAGAATTCGCTTGAAATACCATGTGACAAGGATCATAAGTGACGTCCAAGAATCTTCAAAAAGGATCAAGAAGGCATCATTATGAATTGATTATGATTTAAATTCATTTTTTAGGTCAAGGAGTGTTCTAGAAGATCATGTTTTGATCTACTTTCCTATTTTTAAATAGCAGCTTGTTCTTGAAGTTTAAGTTATTTCTTTTTTTTCTATGTAATGAATGGTGCCTCCCATAGTCAAATAATCATTAATGAGGCATCATCCCTAGCATTTATATCTTAGGATGCTGATTCTAGAGTGTTCTATTGTTGCCTATATATAGGCTCAGTTTTTGTAATTGAAGGGAGATTTAAATGAATAAGAATTGAGTTTATTTATCTCAGTATGAGCTTTGCTTGCATCCTTATATTCTCGTGAGAATACTCGACAGTATCAAGGGATTGATCAACCTTGTGGTGTCTTCATGGCTAGGGTGTAAGAGACAGGTTCTCTTAAAGTCCTACCTAGATCAACCGTCCATTCGTTACTTGATTCTAGCCTGTACGTACGTCCCCTCATATCATGGTACTTGAAAGGTTAAAACAGAGAGAAAAGGACCTCACCACTCTACTCATGTGTTTCACTTAGAATGATTTATGTTGTCACACCTTACTTTATTACCCAATTTTATATGAAGTGGGAGTATTTGGAAGTATTTTCCAAATCATTAAGTTAGAGAAATTCAAATTTTTAAATTTCTTTCTTAGGTTACTATTCATTGTAACCTTAATTTCTCCCAATTCAAAAAATCATAACTAATTCTTGAAAAATTGAAATGATATGGTTCTAAGTCCTACTTGAATATTTCAATGAGCTCTTTAAAAGAAAAATATGTTCAGAGTATGAATCCAGCTCATGTGTACCCAGTTTTCACGTCAAAGAGTACTGTTTATTTGGTCATTTTTTTAATTTTTCAAAATGTATGCCTAACTTTGGAAGAGCATAACTCTTTGTACAAAATTCCAAATTTCATGAATTACCACTCATTTTAAAGCTAAAAATATGATTATTGGATTGTTAAGTTTCAGCTCCAAACTCCATTATTTGCTAAAAATTTGTATGGTCAAACTTTGTCTTTAAAAAGTCAACTTTTATCCTTTTCATGCCAAAACTCAACCAAATGAAATCACAACCATCCCAACATGGTTCAACCACAAATTACAGCATATAATAAGTCATTCTTCATAATTTACAATCCTTAAAGTCATCCAACACATAGTCATAAATATTACAAAATTGTAAATAATGTTCAATATAAATTCAATGTAATTTCATAACATATTTTCCTTCATGGAAATATGACCTCCTTCCCCTTGGTCACGCCACTTGGGGTTCTACTGGATATTTATATATAGAGAGGAATGAGATTTTATAGAAATCTCAATAGCAAAGGAATTGCAATAATAATGTCAACAAAGCAAGGTATATTACAAATAAGTTTACAAACACTTACTCACTTTTATGCCATGCATGTCATTCTAATCCATTTAAAATCAACATATCAAAGCATATTGCCAAGGCACATAATGCAACCAATCACATGTCATCATCATAAAATAATTTCAAATATGACATGGCATATATACTCAAGAATCACATTATGTAACAACCAAGCAAGTTAACATTAAAATTGTAAATTTCATCCTACCTCTTTTTTAATCCCAAAATTTCAGCCTCTTTGATTCCTTTGGGTTTCTCCTTGTTCTCTTGCTCAATACTATCAATTCATGCATAAATACATGCCAAATTATCAACCATAACCCATGAAATACCATTAGGTATCAATATAACTCTATAACCCTCTTTTCTTTAACTTTTTGACTCTAATTTCTATCTTTGTTTTGACAAGTTCCAAGGGCCATTCCTACACAATTTTTCATGTAGAATCCAAATATCAACTTGGTTTTATCAAAATCAACTTGGTTAGAATTTTTATTTTTGATTTCAATACTTTCAAACACTTTTTCTTGGTATGTTCCCACGTAAAAACACATTCTAAATTCATTGGAATCACCAAATTAAACTAAAACAATTTCTAACCCCATGAATTGTGCTTGGTCGAATAGGTTCCCAATTTAGGGAACTTGAAATTTTTTCAAAAATCAATCCAAGCGTCAACCAAGCAAGCTATTTCAAGCTCTAAATCATAGTTTTTTATCCTTCCCTAGTCATCCTTTATTAATTCAAAAATTGGACAGCATGAACCTTAGAATTTTGTCACTAAATTCTACTTGAAACAAGCTAGAAACATAGCTAAAATAAAGCTTGAACATACCTTGATTAATCCTTGATAATTTTTGGCTATTTTCAGCGTGAAATTGGTTCCCACAACCCAGCTTTTTCTACAGCAAAATCTCCCCCTTTCAAGTGCCAAAACATCTGAACTTTAAGGTGTAAGAGGGGGTATTTATAGACTTCAATTTGGCCTCCTCTTCTTCCAAGTGTCCTTTAAAAATGTGAGATATTATCACCATGTGGACACCTTAAGAGGCTACAGAATTTGGGAGTGTACAAGTGTCCCTTAAGTGATAATGTTTTAGATAAAATCATATGATATTTTGTATTATTTTATTCCATAACAATGTGGCAACCACTTGGGCCATGAAATTACTGTTCATTCCTGGTCCAAAATGATGGCCAATGGGCTGGAAAGAAGGAAGGAACATTACCTTACATTTCCAAACATTTTTTCATCTGATTTTACATATCGGTTAAAATTTCTTTCTAATTTTCAATAATATTTCTAGACCTCCCAAAATTTATTTGTCTTATCAAAAAGCATATTTTAATATAGAAAGGTCCTTTGAATTTTTCAAGAATTTATCTCAACCTCTAACTATTTATTTTAAATTTTGTCAAAAATCGGGCTTCACAGATAAAATTTCAGTAATAAATATTCTAAAATTAATCCTTTCACTTTCAGGGCTTGAAAATAATTTTATAAACTCAAATAAATCTTTAAATAATTTTTTCATATTTTTTCAGGATTACTGAAACCTCTACATATTAAAATAATTGTTTCGAGCTAATTTTTCACAGTTTTTCCTGAAAAACTCTGTTTACAGAAAATTCTATAATAAATTATTTTTATGCCATTTCTACCGCCAGGGTCTCAAATAGGGTTCCAAATCCTCTAATTTACCTTTTTACCATTTTCTCAAAATTTTCTGAAATTTCTCTCCAAATTTTTCATTTTACCCTTCCTACACTGATAATTTCAAAAATATCAATCCAGACAAGAGTCAGATCTTAACTAAAAAGTTGTTTTTGCCTCTGAGTCTACTTTGCTGCTTGACCCTCAGTCTAATTTATTATTTAGATTGTCAGGTCAAAATTAGCAAGACGTGACATATGTCACTTGTGTTTCACCCAAATTTGGCTTTTAAATGATGTCAACACTTTTCCATTTACCACTCAAGCTTGACTCCTAATATTATTGATTGAAACTCAACAAAATCAAAGACAATATTAGTTTGCAGTAACTTTCACAACCAGAAATATAGAAGTTATGAGAGACAAGAAACGAATATGGGATGAACAGAGGGGTAAAAGAAAAAGTGAAAAGAGAGATATTTGATGAAAGAAGAAGAAAGAAAAAAGAAAAAAATGTACAAAAGAAGGGAAGGAGGAGGAAATAGATGGAAATATGAGTGTAAAAAGAAAGAATAGTAGGAACAAAGTATCTACGAAATGTACTACCTTGATAATGATACTTTAGGAAAGTGAGTACTTTGCAAAAAAAAAAATTCAAATTAAGTAAATAGTTTGAAACAGGAAGGAAAAAGAACAGGAAACAAAAGAAAGGAAATTGAAAAGTAAAGTGAAAGGAAATTTGATATGAGGGGACGTACGAACGGACCGACTAGAATCAATCTGAAAATTTGCTCAAACTTCATCTCCCAATCAAGATATTTATCTGGATCGGTATTACCCTTGAAAGTAGGATACTTGATCTTTGGATCAATTATAGCCATGTCATTTTTGGAATGTTTGCTCCTGCTCTTTGAAGTTGACGAACCAGATCTAATCACCCCATCATCACTACTTTTTGCTTTGGATATCTTTAACTCTTCCATTTCTATCTTGAGTTTGAGAAACTCATCTCTCATAGCCCTCATGAATACTTTGATATTTGTGTTGAATTCTTCATTAATTTCTTTCCCGCTCATCTTTAACCTGAGATGTTAGTTGAAGCAAAGAGAAAAGAAATAGAAATAAAGGACCTCACCACTCTGCTCGCATGTTCCACTCAATCAATTTGGTGCCACTCATGTTTCTCTCAACTTTGGCTTTTATATTGAAGTAAAAACACTCTTGCCTTTTGCCACTCAAGCTTGTCTCCTATGGTATTCTTGATTGAAACTCAACAAAACCCAAGAGACAATATTAGAAAGCGGTAACCTTCACAACCAGAAATTGTAAGAGCCAGCAACTATGTGAAAGAGGAGAAGAAAAGATAATAATAAAAGAATGATAGGCCAAACGTGAGGATGGAATGAAAGGAGGAGAAAAATGAGGAGAGAAGAAGTTTATGATGGAAAAAAATGGATAAAAAAAAAAGGTGGAAAAGGGAGGAGCAGGAATTACAAAATGAAAATAAGGTTGTGAAAGTAAAGGAAAATAGGAAACAAAGTAATTAGGAAAGGTACTGCCTTGAGAAAACTTTAGGAAAGTGAGTACCTTGCAAGAAAAGAATTGAAATTAGGCAAGTAGTATGAAAAAGGAAGGAAAAAGAATAGGAAACAAAAGAAAGAAGGAAACTTGAAGAAAGAAAATAGGAAAGAAGTATGAAAAGGAAAGGAATTCAAAATAGGAAACTAGATAAAACAAAAGAAAGTAGAAATAGGAAAGTAGGAGTCTTACCACCCAAGTAAAAAAATTTAGGAAATTAATTGTGACTTGCAATGGAAACTCTTTCAAATTAGGAAACTTGCCTCTTATGCTGCAATCTCCAAAATCTAAAACTCTTTCCTTTTTTTTTTTTCAATTTTTGAATTTTTTTACCAGCAATTCTGCAGCCTTTTTTTTGTTTTTTTTTGTTTCAACACAAAAGCACTTTTTTTTCTTTTTTTTTCATGCATTTTTTTTGCTACTCAAAAGAACAAAGCAAGTCAAATGAACAAAAAAAAAGGGTGGAAAGGACATGAAAAAAGAAAGAAAAAAAAACAACAACAAAAAGGGATGGAAATAAGGAAGAAAAGAAAGGAAGACAGAATGAGGAGAATGGAAACAAAGGAAAATAGAAGCAATAGAGAAAGAAAAAAAATTAAAACACCAAAAAATAGAACTTGAAATCTAGCAAACCTTAGCTCTGATACCACTTGATATGAGGGGACGTACGGACCAGCTAGAATCAAGTAACGAACGGACAGTTGATCCAGGTAGGACCTTAAGAGAACTCGTCTCTTACAACCCTAGCCATGAAGACACCACAAGGTTGATCAATCCCTTGATACTGTCGCATATTCTCACGAGAATACAAGGATGCAAGCAAAGCTCACACTGAGAGAAATAAACTCAATTATCATTCATCTAAATCTCCCTTCAATTACAAAAACGTAGCCTATATATAGGCAACAATAGAACACTCTAGAATCAGCATCCTAAGACATAAATGCTAGGGATGATGCCTCATTAATGATTATTTGACTATGGGAGGCACCATTTATTACATAGAAATAAAAGGAAATAACTTAAAGTTCAAGAACAAGTCTGCTATTTAAAAATAGGAAAGTAGATCAAAACATGATCTTCTAGAACACTCCTTGACCTAAAAAACGAATTTAAATCATAATCAATTCATAATGATGCCTTCTTGATCCTTCTTGAAGATTCTTGGACGTCACTTATGATCTTTGTCCAAGGCACGTGCTTGTCACATGGTATTTCAAGTGAATTCTTCAATTTGAACCCCACATGGGCCTTGTACATCATCTTGTTGGGCTTCTAGCAATGTGATCATCATTTTTGGACTCCTTTTAGGCTCATTAAAATGTGCTTCTTCTAAATAAATGGGCTCCAGCTCTTTTAGCTCTCTTATTAGACAATTTAGGGCCTCCTTCATAGCTTTGGTCCTTGCTCTTGTCATTGGGCCTCTAATGCCTTGTAATGGATCTTTTGGAATGTTGGACTTCTTTGTTTGGGCTCCTTGCCTATGCTCTTGATCACACCATGCTCCTCCATCATACCACAAATATGTATGGTCAAAAGGAGCTTTGGAAAGATCTCAAATCTTTCCTAAAAGAAGTTCAAAAGCTAAAAATACCGAAGTAGACTAGTTGAAGTCTAATTACAACTCCAAGATTAAAAGCGATTTATCTAGAAGATTGTAGGAGTTGAAACAAGGCTCCATGAATGTTAAGGACTATTATAACAAGATGGAGTTACTATGATTAGAGCTAGTGTGAAAGAAACTCCAGAAGCCATTATGGATCATTTTATACATGGGCTTAGTCCTAGATTAGCCCGTGTTTCAGAAATATACAGCTTCATGGAGATTAAAGATTTGGTTTCTCTACTTATCAAGCATGAGAAAGAACTTAAAAGAAAGACTCGAGGAATACAATGCTCCTCTTCAAAGAAGAACAATCAAGAGAAAGATGTCATCTCCACATACAATTCAAATGATATTGACCCTAATGTTATGGATAATTGTGAAAAAGAAGAGAGCTTGACTAAAGAAACAAGTAAAGTATCTCAGTGTTGTCAAAATAATAAGAGAGTGTTGAGTTTAATGAAAAGAAAAATGAAAATAATTATGAGTGTGTTCAAGAGTGATTAAGAGAATATTTCTTTAATTACTAACAATGTTAATCATTCTTTACCTCGTTTTATGAGATGCAGGTATTAGGCGATTTGTGTCCTAAAGAGCGACCTGATGAAATCTTATCCTTAAGAAGCATTGAACCTATATCTCTTTCAAGTAACATTGAAGAATATTCTGATGGTTTAAATTTTGTTATTCCAGATGAATTGCGATCTTTAAGATGCCTTGAACTTCAGACATTGAATTTTCACTATTACATGAATTTTGTTGGTCATAGGCATTCATATCATATATATGTTATGATAAAAAGGCTTTCCTATTATCTGGATTTTATTGTTGCCCTAGGTTATATTGCAGGTGCACAACCAATTCAAGTAATCATTTATATTTGGGTACATGTTAGAAAGAAAAGAATTTTGACCCAAAGTAAGTTTCAACAGCTTTCTATATTCAAGTCTCCTCAAATGAATCTAAGGAATCAAGATCTCTCTCAAGGTCTTGAACAGACCCATGATTTCACTTACAAGATTCCTCCGTTTGGTAACTTTTGTGTTCATATTATTTTTGGAAACTCTAATATCTTTCCTTTTAATCTAGGTCAAGGTTTGAGGACAAATCTTTTCAAAGAGGGAGGGAATGATAGCATACCAAGATGCGTTCAATATAGAGGTCATGAAGCTGAAATAGCTCTCATTCAGTTAGAGGACCAACAAGTTGATAGCATATGGAGAAGTGTTCAATATGGGGGTCCTAAAGCCCAAGAAATGCCTATCCAATTAAAGGCCCAACCAGCCCTCTAAAGTATTCAAGGAATTTATAGCTTCAAAATACTTACATGGAAGAGGACATAGATCATTGCTTGGACAATGATATGAATAATTACAAATACAAAGCTTGAAGTGACATGTGATAGGCTACCCCCAAAGCCACCATGGCATGATTAGTGAGCCCAACAAGAGTTCAGGATGATGTACAAGGCTCATATGGAGTCTGGATTAAGGAATTTACTTAAATACCGTGTGACAAGTATGTGCCTTGGACAAGGATCATAAGTGACGTCAAAAAGCGTTTAAGAAGCATCTAGAAGGCATCTTTATACATTAATTATGATTTAATTTCATTTTTAGGAAGTTTCCATTTTCATTTACTTTGAATAAGGCCTTTTGGCCAATGATTATTTTAGAAGTTTTATTTTGATCTAGTTCCCTAATTTCAAATAATATACTTGTTCTTGAAGTTTAAATCACTTTTTTTTATCTCTATGTAATAAATGATGCCTCTCATAGTCAAATAATTAAGATGCTGATTTTAGAGTGTTATATGGTTGCTTATGTATAGGCTATGTTTTTTGTAATTAAGATTTAGACTTAGATGAATGAGAATTGAGTTTATTTCTCTCTGTGTGAGCTTTACTTGCATCCTCATATTCTCATTAGAATACTCAACAGTATCAAGAGATTGATCAACCTTGTGGTATCTTAATGGCTAGGGTTGTAAGAGAAAGTTCTCTTAAGGTCCCACCTAAATCAACCGTCCCTTCATTACTTGACTCTACTCAGTTCGTACATTCCCCCTTAATATCACGAGTGCTCCAAAGTATTCAAGGAATTTAGAGCTTGAGAATGCTTACATACAGGAAGATATGGATCATTCCTTGGATGATGACATGGACACATATGGGAGCTTAGCGTGACATATAGAAGGCCACCTCGAAAGCCACCATAGCATGTGAGTCATTAGAGTATGAACACTTGGATCTTGAGGAAGATAAGAGCATGTTCTAAGAGCCCAAAAAGAGCATTTGAAGTCAACTCCCATCTTATTAAAGGCCCAACACAATTATATGTGTATGGAGGAGTCTATTGGAGCTATAATCTTTTAAATTAGGGCCCAAATGCATTATATTATGAACGTGAATAACACAATGCATTTGAAAGGAGAAATGGATGTCTAAAAGGCCCATACATGCTGATTAACGTGAATAGCAATTATGAAGATTCATTTGAAAGGTCTAAGAAGATTCAAGAAGTATCAAAAGTGATATTATATGACATTAATTAGGATTCTATTTGTTTAGTTTCTTGTTTTATAGTTTTCTATTTTATATGGATTGCTTCTTGAAGGCAAAGACTTACCTAATATATATTTCATTAATTAGTAGAGTCAAATAAGATCCTCTTAAGTAGTGAGTGATCTAGATTATTCTATCTTGACTAGCAAATTAGAATATCCAGGAAGGTCTTCTGATTTTTTTTTGGTTGTATTTTCGCATCTATTTTTCATGCATTTTATTTAGTTAGTGTTTTAGGCTCTAATAGCTTATAATAGGATTTTAGGGCTTGGGTTATCAATTAGGGTTTTAAATAATTCAATATGTACTCTTTTCAGAGAAAGAGATGATTTCAATAATTAATAGTATGAGAATTTTCTTTCTTTTTTTGTGAACCTTGCTTTCATCCTTGTATTCTCATGAAAATACTTTACAGTATCAAGAGATTGATCAACCTTGTGGTGTCTTTATGGTTAGGGTTGTAAGAGACATGTTCTCTTAAGGTTCTAGATCGACCGTCTGTTCGTTACTTGATTCTAGTCGATCCGATACATCCCCTTATATCAAGTGGTATTAGAGCCAGGTTGATACCCCTAAATGAGAGGAAACTGTTAAATTGCATGATTAAAGGGAAGTTTCCTAATTTGAGAGAGCTTCCACTGTAAGTCACAAGATAAGACTCTTACTTTCCTTTCTTTCTTGTTTCCTATTTTAATTTTCTTTCTTTTCATGCTACTTTCTTATTTCCTATCTTTGGATTTTATTTCTTTTGTTTCCTGTTCCTTTTCCTGCCTCTTGTAAGCCCAACCCCAATTGGACGGATGATCGAGGTAGGTTCTCTTAGGGTCTTATTCTAACATCCTCTACTTGTTTCTAGCCGATCAAGTGGTATCAGAACGAATAATGAACTCCTTAGGCAATAAATAATGATGCCATGTTTCTAAAGTTCTTTTTAAAGCATAGAGTTCCTCATCATAAGTAGAGTAATTCAAAAAAGCTCCACTTAATTTCTCACTGAAGTAAGCAATAGGCCTAGACTCTTGCATTAGAACGGCACCAATACCAATTTCAAAAGCATCACATTCAACTTCAAAAACTTTATTAAAATTAGGTAAACACAAAAGTAGTACATTGATTAATTTCTCTTACAAGGTATTAAAAGCTATTTCTTGTGTTTCACCCTATTTAAATGTCACATGCTTCTTAACAAGCTCATTTAAAGGCACAACAATAGTTGAAAAATCTTTGACAAACCTCTTATAGAAACTTGCTAGTCCATGAAAGCTCCTGACTTTATTGGCATTATTTAGGGTTGGCCAATCTCTTATAACTTTTACCCTTTTCTCATCTACACGGATCTCTTGAGCAACTACAACAAAACCAAGAAACGCAATAGAATCCATATAAAACTAGCATTTTTGAAAATTAGCATATAAGCTATTCTCCTATAACACCTCCTTTATTACCCCATTATATGCCAATTGAAACTATAACACATTTCCAAATGTTTCTGGGTGAAAAATTTCAGTTTCAAAATTTCACAGTTAATTCTGTCCGTACACTGTTCATTCGAATTTGGGCCAACTTTCAAAATTTATAACTAATTCTAGAAAAATTAAAATGGGGTGGTTTTAATTTTCATACAAAGCTTGCTAAGAGTTCTATAGAGAGAAAATATTCATTAGGCTCAATTTCATCTAGCGTAGCACCAAAAAATTCGACAAAGTGTACTATTCACAAGGTCAATTTTCGAATTTTTAAGATTTTAGCCTAAATTTGGAAGGGCATAACTTTTAGCACACAACTCCAAATTTAGATGGTTTACTACTTGATTTAAAGCTAAAAAAAGATCTATTTTCCTGTAAACTCTTAGGTCCAGATTCTATTATTTGCTTATTATTTTATGTGTCACAAATTTTCCTCTAACTCGGGCAATTTGTTCCCCTAATTACCTCTTTCTTAAATTTTATTTCCCTTTTTCCTTTTCCTCATCCTTTTACATTATACTATCCAATATTCCAGCACTTGAGCAAGTCATACAAATATAGTTTACCACATATTACGATTCATAATTTGTTATAGACTCAACATAAAGTGTCTTAGCAAATTACATAATATTCCAAAAATAATATAACATTCACAAAGCCCTTTCATCCTAGCACCAATTCCTTACCTTGACCCATTGAGGAGCCATTTCCTATTTAAGACATAATTCGACATAAGAAGAATGAGATTTCATAGAAATCTCAGTAGCATTTGAATTATAATTATCATGCAAATCAAGCAAGTTATAATGTGATATGTTATAGAACTTTAAGACATCTTCAAGTCACATAAAATCATGCTTAGTCTCAGAGTAAAAAAGAAACATCAACACTTCCACATTAACAAAATTCAATGCATTTGGCCAAAACATAAACCAAGGGTATCCAACCAACCAAGGTCACAATACAAGTTCCTTAATCCAAGCAAACAACAAATTACATTAAACAAGCAAGATATAAAATCAAATTATAATTCAAAGCTACCTTTTATCACTTGATTAACTTGGTTTCCTCAAGGGACAATGATTCTCCTTGATTCCTCCTCACAAAGCCTATTAATTCAAGCATAACATAGGCTATATTAATAACCAAACAACTTAAACATAGCACTTTATCTATAACTTACAATTTCTCCCTTTTCCTTTGATTTTTAACAAAATAATTCTTCCTTTAGAATCAATAACCTCTTAACTCATAACTACACATTTTTTCATGAGAAATTCAAATATGGAATCAGATTTTTGAAAATCAAACTCCTTCCCTTTGAAATCACCATGGCCAAATAGGGGCGTATAACTTCCAAAAATTATATTTTTGATTCCAATGAATTTAAACACTTCCCAACAACATATCCCTACACAAAAAACATTCTAAACCCATTGAAATAATCAAATCAAGCCAAAACAATTTGCTTCTGCATGAACAGTAGCTGGCTGAATTCTTGCTCTTAAACCCTAACTTGGTTTTCTTCCAAAAATCAATCCATACACTACTTATACATGCTTATTCCACTTGATATTCAGGGTTTCTATTCCAGTTGAAAAGAGGCAGCATTTTGGCAAGAGATTTCAAGCTAAAACTATAGTTTAATTAGCTTGAAACTTAGGGAGAAGACGGTTTTAGCATACCTTGATACTTCCTTGACATAAGTTGGATGATTCCTTGCCTAAAACACTTGAGAATTTTGGCCAAATGGAGCTGGAGTTACAGTGGCAGAGTCTCCCCCTGTTTTTCCAATTTTCCAACATTTATTTGAATTTTCCAAGGGGGTATATATAGAAAAATCTGATCTGCCTTCCCTCTCCTTGTTTGGCCAAAGTTTGCCACCTCATGGGGGTTATATGGCAGCCATCAAATGCTAGAAGAAGTCAGATTTGAACAAGTGGACAATTACTAGATTTTTCCAAGCATTTATCCCTTAATTTTGCATTTATTTTAATTAATTCTTGGAGTAGGGAGCAAGGCAACGAAATTGGGCCCTTATTAGGCTCAATGTGGGCCCCACAAATGATTTGGGGTGGTTCAAAAAGATGGCCCACAATCCAAAATAAAATCCCAAACCAATTTGAAACTTTATCAGTTACTATTCACTAGTAATATTTCATAATTTTTCCAAACCTCCAAAAATTCATTTGTTTCCATGATAATTCACCTTTTAATATGGGAACATTATATGAAAATTTTTAGAATTTGTTGCCACCTCTAGGTATATTTTGAATTTTATCCGATTAGGCCTTTATCGATATCACTGTGGGAAAATAAATTCTCTAAAATTAATTCCTGAACTTCTAAGGCCTAAAACTAATTTTATAAATTCAAATAAATATTTATATATTTATGCATGTTGTTTACAAATTTATTGAGACTTCTAACTAATTAAAATAATTATTTTCCTCTGATTTTCTAATAATTTCCTAAAAAACCTCTGTTTACGAGAAATTCCGTAACAATTTATATTCACAATAATGTCACTTTTCTGGCCTTAATTGAGTTTCCAAAACCTTTAATTTACACTTTTCCCATTTATCAGGAATTTTCTAGAATTTTTCTCAATTTTTTCTATTTTGCCCTTCCTAAACTGATCATTATGAAAATGCCTGCCTGGACCTTATTGGGGTTTCACATCAAAAGTTATTTCACTTTCCCATCTAGTTTCTACATTGTCCCCTATCCCAATTTTTAATTTCCTATATCCAGGTGAAATTTTCTGGAATGTGACAATTTCTCACCCATTTAAATAAATTTCGTCTTCAAAATTTAGAAACATATCTTAATTGAACAATTCTGGGTATCTAGCCTTCATGTCGTCCTCCTTTTCCCATGTAGCCTCGTCATGAGTTAGATCCCTCCAGACAACTTTAACCATCAGAATAGCTTTATTCTGTAACTGCTTAATCTGCCGGTCTATCACTTTCATCGGTTTCACCTTAAAGGTGAGGTTATCTCATAGCTCTATATCTTCATATTTCAAGACATATGAGAGATCCGGCTGATATTTCTTCAACTGAGAAACATGGAAGACGTCATGAATCTGCTCAGATTAGGGGGTAAGGCCAATATGTAGGCTACCAGGCCAACTCTTGATAAGACTTGGAAGGGTCTGATAAACTTTGGTGTCAATTTACAAGCCTTAATTGATCTCCCTACACCCGTAGTTGGAGAAACTTTCAGAAAAATATGATCTCCAACTTCAAACTCCAGAGGCTTTCTTTATATATCGATGTAACTTTTCTGTCAACTAAGTAGCCTCTGTCAGCTCATTTTTATTTATTGTGAGGTTTGCTCTACTAAATCAGGACCAAATACTTTCCTTTCTCCCAATTTTATCCAATACAATAGGGATCTACATTTCCTCCCATACAAAGCCTCATAGGGAGCCATCTGGATACTGGAATGGTAACTATTGTCATAGGCGAACTCCGCTAGTGGTAAATACTCATCCCAGTTCCCTTTGAAATCTAGGACACAAGCTCTTAGCATATCCTCTAATGTTTGAATTGCATGTTCTGTCTGCCCGTCTATTTGAGTATGATAAGCTGTACTGAAACTTAGTTTAGTGTCCAGGGCTCTCTGTAATGCCCTCCAAAATCTAGAGAGAAACCTCGGGTCCCTGTCAGAGACAATCATTTCGGGCACCCTGTGTAACCTCATAATTTCCTAGATGTATATCCATGCCAGTTTCTCTAGTTGATATTCCTTTTTGATGGCCAAGAAATACTGACTTTGTCAGGTGATCTACAATCACCCATATCACATTATAACCTGATGATGTAAAAGGTAATCCCATTACAAAATCCATGGAAATACTCTCCCATTTCTAATCCAGAATACTCAATGGTTGTAAGGATCCTGACGGCTTTTGGTGTTCCATCTTTACTTTGTGATAAGTGAGGCACTTTGACACGTAGTCTGTCACATCTTTCTTCATACCACGCCACCAGAATGATTCTTTAAGATCTCGATACATCTTGGTCATACCTGGATGTCTGATGTACCGACTCTTGTGTGCCTCCTCCAAGATTTGCTTCTTAACTTTTGAGTTCGGGGGGATGTAAGTTCTTTCCTTATATTTTAGGATCCATTCTTGAGTTATCTCGAACTCCCTCGTCTCATTTCTCAGCACTTTGGTTTTCAAGACGTTGACCAGTTGGTCTCTCTGTTGGGCCTTCTTGATTTGTTCAGTAATTTGTGCTTCTGCTTTTTACAATGCCAATTTGGCCTGCCATTAGCAGTATCTGGCTGATGAGATCCCAATCTCAGATATTCTCAATCAATTATTGTTCTTTTTATCATTAACGACACCACCTGCACCGTCTTCTAGCTTAATGCATCTGCTACCATGTTTGCTTTCCCTAGATGGTATTTAATTTGATAGTCGTAATCTTTGAGCAATTCCATCCATATCTTCTATCTCATGTTGAGTTCTTTATGGTCTTGTAGGTACTCAAGGCTCTTATGGTCACAATACAGTTCAATAGTTGCCCTATATAGATAATGCCTCCAGATCTTCAAGGCATAAACAATTGCTGCCAGCTCAAAATCGTGGGTAGGATAGTTCTCCTCATGAATCTTTAACTGTCGTGAGGCATAAGCGACCACTGGACCTTGCTGCATCAGCACACATCCCAACCCCTGCTTTCTTGCATCTATATACACCACATATGGCGATGCAAGATCAAGGATTATTAGTATGGGAGTTGAGGTCAATTTCTGCTTCAACTCCTAGAAGCTAGCCTCACATTTAGCATCCCAATCGAACGGTTGGTTCCTCCAAGTGAGCTTGGTCAGCGGTAGAGCAATCTGTGAAAAATCCCATATAAACCTTCTGTAGTACCCTGCTAGTCCCATAAAGCTTCTCACTTCGGTTAACGTCTTGGGCTGTTCCCAATTCATCTCAGGTAATCACATGACCTAAGAACTTTACCTCATTCAGCCAGAACTCACATTTGCTCAACTTAGCATACAGTTGCTTTTCCCGCAACGTGCCTAATACAATCTACAGATGCCGTTTGTGTTTCCTCTAGTGATTTAGAATACACCAAGATATCATCAATGAATACCACTACAAACTGATCCAGATATGGCTGGAAGATCCTATTTATGTAGTCTATGAATATAGCAGGTGCGTTCGTCATACCTTGTTCAGAAGGTAGTCTTCGGGATATCTTCTGCCTTAATCCTCAACTGATGGTATCCTGACCTTAAGTCAATCTTTGAAAATACAGTGGCTCCTACCAACTGATCTAGTAAATCATCAATCCATGGTAATGGATACTTATTCTTGATGGTCACTTTATTCAACTCATGGTGATATGCATAACCTCAAGCTACCATCCTTTTTCTTCACAAACAATACTAGTGTACCCCATGGGGACACACTGGAGCGTATGAACCCTTTCTCCAAGAGCTCCTCCAATTTTTTCTTTAGCTTTGCCATCTCGTTCGGAGCCATCTGATATGGAGCCTTTGAAATCGGGTTCGTTCCGGGCACCAGATCAATAGCAAATTCAATCTCCCTTTTAGGGAGTAATCCGTTAATCTCTATTAGGAATACCTCAGGGAATTCCTGAACCACCAGGATATCCAAAATCCCTTCTTCCATTTCTGCCTTCACTGCGAAGAACACCATATAACCCTGGCAAACCTGTCTCAACCACCTATCTGCTTGAGCTGCTGAAATCATGTTCAATTTCACTTCCACCGTAGGGGTTAACTCTCGGGTAGGAAGGATCAATTTTTTTCTTTTTTACAGTCAAGGAGGATATTTTGGGAGGATAACCAGTTCAAACCAAGGATAACATCAATATCATAGAAAGGCAGGCATATCAAGTCTAAGGTAGTGTAACAGTGGGCAAACCGGACAACACAATTTAAATAAACAGCAAAAGTCAAAATGTTTGTTCCGGTAGCAGTGGAAACACACAAATCATACAACAATATGTCAACAGCAAGACCTAAGCACCTGGCGCAATCATACGATATAAATGAGTGGCTGGTACCCGAGTAAAACAAAGCATCCACAAGGTAGCCATTCACAGTAACCGTACCTTAGATCATCTTGGGCGACTTACGAGCCTCTTCCCAACTAAGGGCGAACACCTTGCCTTAAGCCTGAGATCTTCCCGCACTGTTGGCACCTTGCAGGCATTCCCTAGCAAAGTATCCAGGTCATCCGCACTTAAAGCACCACTATGACCCATTATGCATGGCCTATCTCCGTGATTGTGGCCATAGCACTCGTATTCCCTTCCTTGGCAAACATTCTCTGCTCCCCAATGGATATTCTCTGTACCTCCTCGTCAAGCTCCTCGCCTCGATTTCCTGATCCAGTTAAATCTCTTCCTTTTCTGGCTATCGCCAAAGGAAGTACTTTCCTAACCTATTCTTGTCCCCGACTTCTTGACTCATGGGGTTATTCTAGCCTGCTCAACAAGTTTCTGGCTATTCTCGGTGATACGACAGACTTCCACTGCCTTATTGAAAACTTCCAATTGTCTCAAGGCCACCTTCTCTCTCAACTCAGGCTTCAGTTCCCTGATCATCTTCTCCGTAAACCAGCTCTCGTTGTTCATGTACTGGAGATAAGTAGAGTACCTGGATAACTTAATGTACCTTGCCAAGTACTCATCAAAAGGTTCATTCACATCTTGCTTTATGGTGAGGAACTTTGCTTCTTTCTCATCCCTCACAGATTGGAAAAAGTATTTTAGGAAAAATTAGTCCTTGAACACCTCCCATGTGACTGGGGTTTTGTTGGCCTGGAGGACCAGCTCAGTGTTCTTCCACCATTTATCTACCTCCCCATTAGCTTATATATCGCCATTTGAGCTTCCTCTCCAATGTACATTCTAGGATAGCAAAAATCTTTTCTAGCCAAGTTATCCAGTCTTCGGCTACTTGAACATCAAAGGTTCCCTCAAAAACAGGAGGTTTGTTTTTACTGAACTTAACAATCCACTGCTACAGTGTATCAGGTTCAGCAGCGGATTAGGGTCTCACAAGAGCTGTGTCCTGTTGCTGCTATTGTGGTTGTGGTACGGGCTGGGCAGTCCCGGTTATTCCTTGCCCGAACTGCTGTAACTGTACCGGCACTGCCACTACTGCTATAGCTATAGCAGCATCACTCTCTTATTCCTTCCTAGCTTGCGTGGCTTATATCTTAGTCATCGTTCTCTGCTATTCCTCTAATCTTTCCATAATTCTTTCTATTGGATTAATAGGGGGCCTTGATGACTCTTCCCTTGTACTAGCTCCCCTACCTCTTGATCCTCATCTTCCTCTTACCATTTTGTCATTTTCATCCCAACTATAAGAGGAACAAAATCATTAATTTACATAAACGATATTTATATTACTTTTCAGTTAATATATACATCAAGCACAGTTAGCAAAATATAGGGCCATAGCCCACCACAATTAGCATAGCATACAACCTTCCTATATTTACAACAACATAGTAGAGGAAGAGGGAAACAAACTAGCTACAAAAAGTTCTAAGTCATCCAGCAGCTATTCGAAGTCACTAGGCATCAAGGATCTACAAAGCTGTCAGATCTGGGTCTGCCAAACCCGAGTAGTAGGTAGTGTCTCTAATAGCACCCGGCACCAAAACGCGTCATCCACATGTTGACCTTCCTTGACTACTTTATTATGCAATAACCTCAAGTAATAGAAGTAGTCCTGGTAGATCATAGCATACTGATTCTGGGTTGGATTTATGTGTCTGCCCAACTCAATGAGTTCCTTCAAAGACTGTTATGATCTTTAAATTTCTTATTTACTAACAAAGGTCTCTTCTTGATTGGCAGATCCTTGGCCTTAATCTGCTCTGGCTTTACCATATTGATAGGTACTGCCCTAATGGCACTGGGGCCCACCTCGTCAGCATGTGGCTGAGGTCTCGTAGTGCTCTGGGTATCATCTTTCTCAAGTTTTATGATATCGTTAGTCTTTCTCGAAGAATATATCCTCTATCACTAAGGAACCGGTAATATCTGGGTGGTGGAGTCGGATCATCAGGGTCAAAAACATGCTGATGGTGTAACATCTTGACTTTTGGGCCTAGAAGTACTAGAATTAGCCTGAACTGGGTAGACTACCAGACTCCTTATGGCAGGAGTCCCAGAGATTCCCTAGAAGGATAGAGGGATTCCCAGGGACTAAATCGCAAAGAGAAAGTTTTCTGAAATTGAGAAAAGAGGAAGTTAAAGACTCGGATGAAGTCTCGGGGTCCAAGAATAAGAAATAGAGATGAATGTAGGCCAATAGTTATGTTGGAGGCCTCAATGAGGTGAATTTAGAGGTTAAGCCAAACCAGGGGCAAAATCGTAATTTTGTAAAGTTTCAGGCTGGTAAGGGTAAAAATGGAAATTATGCCCAAAAAATGGAAAATGGTAGGTTAAGGCCTGAACACTTCAGAAAAATTTCAGAAAATGGGAAGAAGGTTTGAAGGCCTATATGAGGCTAAAAATGACGAAATACCCTTGGAAGAAATTTGTGAATTCCCAGGGTTTTGACTGATTTTGGATATTATTGAAAATGAATTATTTAAGATATAGGGAGGCTTCAGATAATTGGAAGAAAATGAGAAAAAATACTTGAAGAATTATTACAAGTTTTAAAAATAATTTCGTCCCCAGAAAGTGAAGAGGTTGGCTTTAATGGAATTTAAAACCTACTTACGTACTATCCGAAGAAAGTCAAAGTCAAGTGTCTAGAGGTTGACTTTTTATTTAAGAAAAATTAGAGGAATTCCCTGTGATGAATAAATAGTATTGGTACCTAGAGACAGATTCTCAGAGTCTTAGACCGGTAGAAAGAATTCTATCAAGTTCACTCCGAAGTAAATATTATTAATTATTTTAATTATTTTAATTGAAGAACAAGGGAAGAGCATCACTCTCTCCTTAGGCATGTTATATAATGCCATTTGGTTTTTTTGAGGTGAGAAAATGGTGCGATAACATGTCCCAGTAGTCCTGGGGAGGTCAAGACTCGAAAAAGTACCCTATACGGTGCAGAATGGCAAGATAGGTGGAGGAATACCTAAGGGTGGTATTTTGCACGAATTTTATATTAATTTTCTCCCTATTTTAATGCCTTAATGATGAAGGAAAATGAAAGAGACAAGTGTACGGTTAGATGGGAAAAGAAGGTATTACTCGTACGGCTAGATGTAAGACACATGTACGGTCAGATGCAAGATACGTATACAGTTGGATTAAAAGCATATAGATTGATGATGTAAGCATGATGTCATAGGACACTGTCACCATAAGATTAAAAGAGAAAATAGACAGTCCAAATCAAGCCACGTATTTTTAAGATCAACAGCCCAACATAGTGACATCAATTCCACAATGCTCTTCTATCCCAACACCAATTCCTTGCCTTGATCCACAGTTGAGCCACTTCCTAAATGAGACATAGTTTAACATAGGGGGAATGAGATTTCATGAAAATCCCAATAGCAATTGAATTACAATTATCATACAAATCAAGCAAGTTACAATGTGACACAACACAAGTTCCTCCATCCAAGCAAAAAACAAATCACATCAAACAAGATTAACAATCAAATTATAATTCAAAGCCACCTTTTTAGCACTTGTCCACTAGGTTACTTCAAGGAACAAAGCTTCTCCTTGGTTCCTTCTCACAATGCCTATTAAACCAAGTGTAAACATAGGTCACATTAATCACTAAACAACTTAATTACAATCCTTGAACTTTAACTTAATCGTTTTCCCCTTTTTTCTTTGATTTTTAACAAAATGATTCCTCCTTTAGAATCAATAACCTCATAACCTATTCTTATACAATTTTTCATGAGGAATCCAAATATGAAATCAGATTTTCAAAAATCAAACTCCTTCCCCATGAACAGTAACTGGCCAAATAGGGGGTATTTATTTCCAAAAATTCTGTTTTTGATTCCGATGATTTTAAACACTTCCTAACCATATATCCTGATATGAGGGGACGTACAGACTGGCTAGAATCAAGTAACGGACAGACGGTTAATCTGGGTAGGACCTTAAGAGAACCTGTCTCTTACAACCCTAGCTATGAAGACCACAAGGTTGATCAATCCCTTGATACTGTCGGGTATTCTCACAAGAATACAAGGATGCAAGCAAAGCTCACACTGAGAGAGATAAACTCAATTCTCATTCATCTAAATCTGCCTTCAATTACAAAAATGTAGCCTATATATAGGCAACAATAGAACACTCAAGAATCAGCATCCTAAGACATAAATGCTAGGGATGAGGCCTCATTAATGATTATTTGACTATGGGAGGCACCATTTATTACATAGGAATAAAAGGAAATAACTTAAACTTCAAGAACAAGTCTGCTACTTAAAATAGGCCTCATTCATAGCTTTGGTCCTTGCTCTTGTCATTGGGCCTCCAATGCCTTGTAATGGATCTTTTGGAATGTTGGACTTCTTTGTTTGGGCTCCTTGCCCGTGCTCTTGATCACACCATGCTCCTCCATCAATTTGCTTGCTCATTAGAAGGCAATGGTAATATATCTAAAGGAGACAAAGGATTAAAGCCATAGACAACCTCAAATAGAGAGAAGGAAGTAGAAGAGTGAACAGCTCTGTTATATGCAAACTCAATATGAGGCAGACAATTGACCCAATTCTTTATGTTCTTTTGGATTATTGCACACAACAAGGTAGTAAGTGTTCTGTTGACTACCTCAGTTTGCCCATCAGTTTGGGGATGTGCCACAGTAGAAAATAACAACTTAGTTCCTAGCTTACTCCATAAAGTCCTCCAAAAATGGCTAAGAAACTTCACATCCCTGTCACTCATAATGGTTTTGGGCAATCCACGCAACCTAACAATTTCCTTGAAAAACAAGTTAGCAATATGGACTGCATCATTTGTTTTAGAACATGCAATAAAATGAGCCATTTTACTAAATCTATCAACCACAACAAAGACACTATCCTTTCCAGATTGAGACCTAGGCAAACCCAACACAAAATCCATAGAAATATCTACCCAAGGTTGGGAAGACACAGGTAAAGGGGAATACAAGCCATGAGGTTGAACCTTAGACTTTGCATGCTTACATGTGACACATTTGGTACAAACAGAAATGACATCTTTCCTCATATGAGGACAATAAAAGTGTTCATGCAAACTAGCTAATGTTTTGTTAACACCAAAGTGACCCATCAAACGACCACCATGAGTTTCTTTTACAAGCATCTCACGCATAGAGCAATTAGGAATGCACAATTTATCTTTCTTAAAAAGAAACCCATCAAATCTATAAAAGTCATTCACTCCATGCTTTTCACAAGAAAGCTAAATTTTGGAAAAATCACAATCAGAGTCATACAGCCCTTTCAATAATTCAAATCCAAGTAATCTAGCATGAAGAGAAGTGATAAGAGAATACCTCCTAGAAAGAGCATCAGCAACAACATTCTCTTTACCTTGCTTATGCTTGATGACATAAGAAAACGTCTCTATGAACTCCAACCAGCGAGCATGCCTCTTGTTAAGCTTACCTTGAGACTTTAAAAACTTCAAACTTTCATGATTAGAGTGAATAATGAACTCCTTGGGCCATAAATAATGCTACCATTTTTCTAAAGTTCGTTTTAGAGCATAGAGTTCCTTATCATAAGTAGAGTAATTCAAGGAAGCTCCACTTAATTTCTCACTGAAGTAGGCAATAGGCCTAGACTCTTGCATTAGAATAGCACCAATACCAATCCCAGAAGCATCACATTCAACTTCAAAAACTTTATTAAAATCAGGTAAACACAAAAGTGGTGCATTGGTTAATTTCTCTTTCAAGGTATTAAAAGCTGTTTCTTGTGTTTCACCCCATTTAAATGTCACATGCTTCTTAACAAGCTCATTTAAAGGCGCAGCAATAGTTAAAAAATCTTTGACAAACCTCCTATAGAAACTTGCTAGTCCATGAAAACTCCTGACTTCATTGGCATTCTTTGGGGTTAGCCAATCTCTTATAGCTTTTACCTTTTTCTCATCCACACGGATCCCTTGAGCACGTACAACAAAACCAAGAAACACAACAGAATCCATGCAAAAGGAGCATTTTTTAAAATTAGCATATAAGCTATTCTCCCTAAGAGTTTGAAACACCTCATGCAAGTGAATAACATGGTCATCTATTGTTCTACTATAGACAAGAATATCATCAAAGTAGACAACCACAAACTTCTCAATAAATGAACAAAAAACATGATTCATCAAGCTCATGAAAGTACTAGGTGCATTAGTTAACCCAAAAGGCATAACTAACCATTCATACAATCCAAATTTAGTTTTAAATGCTGTTTTCCATTCATCTCCCTCTTTCATGCGAATTTGATGATAACCACTCCTAAGATCAATTTTAGAGAATAAAGTAGCACCATGCAACTCATCCAACATGTCATCTAATCTAGGAATGGGGTAGCAATACTTAACTGTTATTTTGTTTATGGCTCTACAATCAACGCACATTCGCCACGAACCATCTTTATTAGGCATTAAGAGTATTGGAACAGCACAAGGGCCCAAGCTTTCTCTAACAAAGCCTTTCCTCATAAGTTCATCTACTTGGCGTTGAATTTTTTTAGTTTCCTCAGGATTGGCTCTATAAGCAGGTCTATTAGGTAGAGAAGCTCCAGGAATAAAATCAATCCTATGCTCAATTCCTCTTAAGGGAGGAAGACCATCAGGTATCTCATCTGGGAATAAATCACCAAATTCCTGCAACAAAGACACAACACTAGAGGGCAAAGAGGGGTTAAGATAGTTAGTGGAAAAATAAGCATCCTTACACACAAGCACCAAGACTTGCTCACTCAACAGTACTCTCTTAACCTCACTTTTTCCAGAAATTAAACTCTCTATCTTTTTTTCACTTTTCTCATGTTCTTTCGTTTTCTTTTCTCTCTCTTTAGTTTCTTTCTTTTCCACTCTCTCCTTTTCTTTCAACTCATTCATTCGTTTGTAATCCTGCTCAATCCTCACTTGGTCCTCATAAGCTTCTTTTGGCCTAAGAGGCTTCAATACAATGATTTTTTCCATTGAATGGTATAGAATAACAATTTTTGTAACAATCATGGTGAGCTTTGCTATCAAATTGCCATGGCCTTCCGAGTAAGAGATGTCCAGCAAGCATTAGAACCACATCACATAGAACTTCAGTATGATAGTTCCCGATAGAAAAAGAAACCAAAACCTGCTTAGTGACTTTAGCCTCAGCACTATCATTCAACCATTGCAATTTATAAGGTTTAGGATGCTTCATAATAGGCAAGTCCAGCTTTTCAACAAGTAAGGTACTAGCAACATTGGTAACACTACCACTATCAATAACCATGCTGCATACCTTATTCTTTATGAAACACTTAGTGTGGAAGATAAGCTCTCGCAGCTCTTCCTTTACATGAATATTTAGGGATCTTCTAGCCACCAATGCTTCTCCCTTAACAGTTTCAGCTTCATCAATCTCCAATTCAGAGTCAGCCACCAAAGAGGACATGTCATCATTACCAGAATGTTCATTGTCATACTCACCATTGTCTTTGATAATGATGGCTCTCTTATTGGGACATTTGGAAGCAATATGCCCCTTTTCATGACATCTAAAACATTGAAGAGAAGAGGTTTTATCAGTAAAAGAAGTTTTAGAGTCAAGTTTCTTACCACCATCACCCTTGGGCTTTGATTCCTCCTTAGCCTTAGGGGTGAATCTTGCTGCATCCTTAGCCTTGGAATCCTTCCACTTGGAGGTTGGTTTAGAGTCCCTCCAGCCATAGGATGAGGATTTGGAGTGTTTCTTTTTAAACCGTTTTTCAACTTTGGTGGCTTTGTGCACCAACTCCTCCTTATCAAAAAAGTGTACATCTCAACTTTGTCTCTAATTTCAGGCCTCAGACCATCAATAATTCTGCTCATGCTTGATTCTTCGTCTTCTTGTACTCCAGCACGCATCTTAAGAAGATCAAGCTCATGTACATACTCTTCTACTATCATAGAGTCTTGGCTAAACAGTCGCAACTTTCTATTAAGCTCTTGATAGTAGAAACTAGGAACATACTTCTTGTGCATGAGTTTCTTTAGCTTCTCCCACATACGAGAGGGACCTTTGCCCTTAAGGCGTCTCTTAAGCTGCAAATCTTCCCATCAAATAGTAGCATAGTCAGAAAACTGAAATGAAGCTAATTTTACCTTCTTTTCTTCAGGCCAATCATTCAATCTGAAAATATGCTCGAACTTCATCTCTCAATCAAGATATTTATCTGGATCAGTATTACCCTTAAAAGTAGGATACTTGATCTTCGGATCAATTATGGCCGTGTCATTTTTGGAATGTTTGCTCCTGCTCTTTAAAGTTGACGAACCAGATCTAATCACCCCGTCATCACTACTATCTGCTTTGGATATCTTTAACTATTCCATTTCCATCTTGAGTTTGAGAAACTCATCTCTCATAGCCCTCATGAGTACTTTGATATCTGTGTTGAATTCTTTATTATTGGATTCTTTCCTGCTCATCTTTAACCTGAGATGTTAGTTGAAGCAAAGAGAAAAGAAATAGAAATAAAGGACCTCACCACTCTGCTCGCGTGTTCCACTCAATCAATTTGGTGCCACTCGTGTTTCTCTCAACTTTGGCTTTTATATTGAAGTAAAACACTCTTGCCTTTTACCACTCGAGCTTGTCTCCTATGGTATTCTTGATTGAAACTCAACAAAAACCAAGAGACAATATTAGAAAGCGGTAACCTTCACAACCAGAAATTGTAAGAGCCAGCAACTATGTGAAAGAGGGGAAAAGATAAGAGATGAAAGAAGAAGAATAGGCCAAACGCAAGGATAGAATGAAAGGAGGGGGAAAATGAGGAGAGAAGAAGTTTATGATGACAATAAGGTTGTGAAAGTAAAGGAAAATAGGAAACAAAGTAATTAGGAAAGGTACCACCTTGAGAAAACTTTAGGAAGGTGAGAGTACCTTGCAAGAAAAGAACTGAAATTAGGCAAGTAGTATGAAAAGGAAGGGAAAGGAATAGGAAACAAAAGAAAGAAAGAAACTTGAACAAAGAGAAAATAGGAAAGTAATATGAAAAGGAAAGGAATTCAAAATAGGAAACTAGATAAAGGAAAGTAGGAGTCTTATCACCCAAGTATAAAGATTTAGAAAATTAATTGTGACTTGCAATGGAAGCTATTTCAAATTAGGAAACTTGCCTCTTATGCTGCAATCTCCAAAATCTGAAACTCTTTCCCTTTTTTTTCAATTTTTGAATTTTTTTTCTAGCAATTCTGCAGCCTTTTTTTTTCTTTTTTTTTGTTTCAACACAACAACACTTTTTTTTTTGCACGAATTTATTTTGCTACTCAAAAGAACAAAGCAAGTCAAATGAACAACAAACAATGGGTAGGAAGGAGATGAAAAGAAAAGAAATGAAAAGAAAAAACAAAGGGATGGAAATAAGGAAGAAAAGAGGAAGACAGAATGAGGAGAATGGAAATGAAAGGAAAACGGAAGCAATAGAGAAAGCAAAAAAGAATGAAAACACTAAAAGGATAGAACTTGAAAGCTAGCAAACCTTAGTTCTGATACCACTTGATATGAGGGGACGTACGGACCGACTAGAATAAAGTAACAGATGGACGGTTGATCTAGGTAGGATCTTAAGAGAACCTATTTCTTACAACCCTAGCCATGAAGACACCATAAGGTTGATCAATCCCTTGATACTATCGGGTATTCTCACGAGAATACAAGGATGCAAGTAAAGCTCACACTGAGAGAGATAAACTCAATTCTTATTCATCTAACTCTGCCTTCAACCACAGAAACATAGCCTATATATAGGCACCAATAGAACTGATGTACGGATACGGATCGGCTAGAAACAAGTTAGGAAACTAGACGAACGATCGAAGGTAGACCTTAAGAGAACCTGTCTCTTACAACCCTAGTCATGGAGACACCACAAGGATGATCAGTCCTTGAGTAGTCAAGTATTCTCACGAGAATACGAGGTGGCAAGCAAAGCTCACTCAAGAGAAATAAAATTCTCTAAAATTCATTCATTCAAATCTAATCCCCAATTACAAAAAACGTAGCCTTACATAGGCAGCAAAAGAACAATCTAGAATAAAAAACCCTAGGTTATAAATGCCATAAATGTGCCTTAATAATGATTGACTATCTTGGTTGGCACCAATTAAGGCTAAAGGAAATAGGAAATTACCTTTTCTTGAAGAAAAAGGCTGATACCTAAAAATAGGAAACTAACCTAAAATATTCTTATGCAATCTTTGACCAAAAGGCCTTATTTAATGCAAATAAAAATGGAAACTTAAAAAAACGAAATTAAACCATAACTAATACATAAAGATGCCTTCTTGATGCTTCTTGGACGTCACTTATGCTCCTCCTCCAAGGCACATGCTTGTCACATGGTATTTTGAGTGAATTCTTCAATCTGGACTACACATGGGCCTTGTACATCATCTTGTTTGGCTTCTAGCAATGTAATCACCATGTTTGGACCCTTGATGGGCTGATTGAGGGATGCTTCTTCCAAATAAATGGGCTCTAACTCTTTAAGATCTTTTATCAAACAATTCAGCGCCTCTTTCATAGATTTGGTCCTTGCTCTTGTCATTGGGCCTACAATGCCTTGTAATGGGTCTTTTAGAATATTGGACTTTCATCTTTTAGCTTGGGCTCCACGCTCCGTGTTTTGGTTTTCCTTTGATGCTTGATCATGCCATGCTCCTCTATCAAGAACACTTTAGAATCAGCATCCTAAGATATAAATGCTAGGGATGAGGCCTCATTAATGATTATTTGACTATGGGAGGCACCATTTATTACATAGAAATAAAAGAAAATAGCTTAAACTTCAAGAACAAGTCTGCTATTTAAAAATAGGAAAGTAGATCAAAACATGATCTTCTAAAACACTCCTTGACCTAAAAAACGAACTTAAATCATAATCAATTCATAATGATGCCTTCTTGATCCTCCTTGAAGATTCTTAGACGTCACTTATGATCCTTGTCCAAGGCACATGTTTGTCACATGGTATTTTAAGTGAATTCTTTAATCTAAACCCCACATGGGCCTTGTATATCATCTTGTTGGGCTTCTAGTAATGTGATCACCATTTTTGGACTCCTTTTAGGGTCATTAAAATGTGCTTCTTCCAAATAAATGGGCTCCAGCTCTTTTAGCTCTCTCATTAGACAATTTAGGGCCTCCTTCATACCTTAGTCCTTGCTCTTGTCATTGGGCCTCCAATGCCTTGTAATGGATCTTTTAAAATGTTGGACTTCTTTGTTTGGGCTCCTTGCTCGTGCTCGTGATCACACCATGCTCCTCCATCATATCCCTACACAAAAACATATTTTAAAGCCATTGGAACCATCAAATTAAGCCAAAACAATCAGCTCCTACATGAACAGTGCTGGCCAAATAGGAACCCTAAAACCCTAACCTTGATTTTCTTCTAAAAATCAATCCATATGCCATTTAATCTTGCTTATTCCACTTGATTATTAAGTTTTCTACCCTTTCCTACATCTCATGGCTGGACCGAATTTTACAGCATTTTTCCATGATGTTCCAAGCCAAACTCCTAATCCAATTAATGTAAAACTTAGGGATAATGATGCTTAGACATACCTTAATGTTTTCTTGGTGTAAGTTGGATGATTCCTTGCCTAAAACACTTGAAACTTTCCAACAAATAGGGCTAGAGCTACAGTGACAGAGTCTCCCCTTTTTTTCCAATTTTCCAACATTTATTTGTATTTTTGGAGGGGATATTTATAGACCAATTGTGCTGCCTCCTTCTCTAGTTTTTGGAAAACCAAATGGCAGAAAAATGGGGTGATTTGGCAGCCATCAAGTGTCACTTAACTTCAGATTTGAACAAGTGTCTAATCTCTAGATTTTTCCACACAATTATCCCTTAATTTTTGCATTTTATTTAATAAAAATAGAGAGACCTGGAAGCTACACGAAATTGGGCCCTTATTGGGCTCAATGTGGGCCCCACAAATGGCTTGGACTGGTCCAAAAAGATGGCACACAATCCAAATCAAAATCCCAAACCAATTTGAGACTTTATCAGTTACTATTCACTAGTAACATTCCATAATTTTTATAGACCTCTAAAAATTTATTTCTCTTCATGATAATTCACCTTTTAATATGAGAATATAATCTGGAAATTTTCAGAATTTTCTGCCACCTCTAGATATTTATTTTGAATTTTTCTCTGATTAGGCCTTTATCGGTAAATTTGAGGGAAAATTAATTCTTGAGCTTCCAAGGCCTAAAATTTTTAAATTTAATTAAATATCTAGATGATTTATCCATCTTCTCCCCAAATTTATTGAGGCCTCTAACTAACTAAAATAATTATTTTCTTCCGATTTTCCAATATTTTCCTGAAAAACTTCTGTTTATGGGAAATTCTGTAATAATTTATTTTCACTGTGATTTCACTTTTCAAGCCTCAACCAAGTTTTCAAAACCTCTAATTTATACTTTTTCTATTTTTCAAGAATTTTCTACAATTTTTCTCAAATTTTCTTGTTTTGTCCTTCCTAGCTGATAATTATGAAAATGCCAGCCCGAACTTTATTGGAGTTTCAGATCAAAAGTTGTTTCATCTCGTCTAATTCCTACATTGACCTTCATCCCAACTTTTAATTCCCTATGTCCAGGTGAAATTTTTCGGGATGTGACAATTCCTTCCTCTTTTAAATAAATTTCGTCCTCAAAATTTAGAAACATACCTTAATTGAACAATTTTGGGTATCTAGCCTTCATATCATCCTCCTTTTCCCATGTAGCCTCCTCTTGAGTTAAATCCCTCCAAACAACTTTGACCATCGAGATAGCTTTATTCCGCAATTGCTTAATATGTTGATCTATTACTTTCATCGGTTTTACCTCAAATATGAGGTTATCTCGCAACCCTATGTCCTTATACTTCAAGACATGTGAGGGATCCGGCTGATATTTCTTTAACTGAAAAACATGAAAGATGTCATGAATTTGGCTCAGATTAGGGGGTAGGGCCAATCTGTAGGCTACTGGGCCAACTTTTGATAAGATTTGGAAGGGTCCGATAAATTTTGGTGTCAATTTACGGGCCTTGATCGATCTTCCTACACCCGTAGTTGGAGAGACTTTCAGAAAAACATGGCCTCCAACTTCAAATTCCAAAGGCCTTCTTCACATGTCAGCATAACTCTTTTGTCTGCTTTACACCGTAAGTAGCCTCTACCGAATCATTTTAATTTGTTGTGAGGTTTGTTCTACCAAGTCGAGACCAAACATCTTCCTTTCTCCCAATTCAATCCAACACAACGGGGATCTCCTCCCATACAAAGCCTCATAGGGAGCCATCTGGACACTGGAATAGTAGCTGTTGTTATAAGCAAACTCTGTTAGTGGCAAGTACTCATCCCATTTCCCTTTGAAATCTAGGACACAAGCTACATATCCTCTAATGTTTGAATTGTATGTTCTGTCTGCCTGTCCGTTTGAGGATGATAAGCTGTACTGAAGCATAGTTTGGTGCCCATGGCTTCCTGTAATGCTTTCCAAAATCTAGAAAGAAATTTTGGGTCCCTATCAAAAACAATCGTTTCAAGTACTCCATGCAACCTCACAATTTCCCAGATGTATATCCGTGCCAGTTTCTCCGGTTGATATTCCTTCTTGATGGCCAAGAAATGAGCTGACTTCATCAGGCAATCTATAATCACCCATATCGCGTTGTAACCTGACGATGTACAAGGTAGTCCCATTATAAAGTCCATGGAAATGCTTTCCCATTTCCATTCCGGAATACTCAATGGTTGCAGGGATCTTGACAGCTTTTGGTGCTTCGTTTTTACTTTCTAACAAGTGAGGCACTTTGACATGTAGTCTGTCACATCTTTCTTCATACCCAGGCCACTAGAACGATTCTTTAAGATCTCGATACATCTTGGTCATGCCTAGATGTATGGTGTACCGACTCTTCCGTGCCTCCTCCAAGATTTGCTTCTTGACTTCTAAGTTTGGGGGAATGTAAGTTCTTCCTTTGTGTTTTAGGATCCCTTCTTGAGTTATCTCGAAGTCCCTCATCTCATTTCTCAACTTTGGCTTTCAACATCTCGGCCAGTTGATCTCTCTGTTGGGCCTTCTTGATATGTTTAATGATCTGTGCTTCTGCTTTTGCAATACTGATCTGGCCCACCATCAAATGTATCTGGTTGGTGAGATCCCAATCTCAGATATGTTAGGATTATGGTTTTGATGATAACAAAGTTAGATTAAAATAGTTAAGTGTGTTGATCGATCAAGTGTTTATCGATAAGCTATCAGAAAAATCTTCAGTGCAAATCAGTAAAACGTTAGATGTTTTGATCGATAAGCTGTTCGACAATCTACTGATCGATAAAATGATTGATTATCGTTAATGTAGAAGTTATACAAGTTTACAGTTAATTATCGATCACTTGATCGATAATAATCGAACAAGTAAGAAAATCTAAAGTGTATTTATCGATCACATGATCGATAAATCATTGATCGATAACAACCTCGATAAATGGTAAGACACTCTACCTGTTCTGGATATTGATTCTGTCATTATTTATCGATCACATTATCGATCATTCGTTTATCGATAATATGATCGACATTACTCACTGACTCTCTGAATGCAGTACTCATCATAGCTGCTGATCGATAACATTATCAATAATCTAATCTTTCTGAATAGTACTTTTTCATATAACATGATCGATAAATAGACAGAACAAAATCTTCGTTTCACAGTTTATCGATCACATGATCGATCACCTATTCGATAAACCCAATTTACCCTCACTTTTCACCAAGTTATTTTCACATGGTATTTATCGATAACCTGATTGAACAATCACTGATCGATCACCTATTCGATAAACCCAATTTATCTTTACTCATCACTAAGTTATTTTCACATGATATTTATCGATAACATTATCGATCATAAATTTATCGATAATATAATTGATCAACATGATCTGAAGCTTCATTTCTGTAACACTTGAATTATCGATAAATTGATCGATCAACTGATCGATCATTGAACACTGTCAGTTTAATTTCAGTTAGCTATATTACTTCTCATATTCACCTATCTAATTACTTCCAGACTGATTTTATATTGCATAATCAACATGACTATTTTGCTAAATGATTTATATTCAAAGGGACTTTGGTTTACATTTCAGCATAAGTTTTCTGTTGCATTTTATCGATCACTTGATCGATAAATCAATGTTCCATCATCTGATCGATAATCTTTTTCAACTGATTCAAAGAACTTTAACTCCGTTTATCGATAACCTGATCAATCAACTAGTGATCGATCATCACTTCGATCAAACTGTCCAGATTATCCTTCTGCACATTTAATAGACTTTTGATTTCACTTGGAATCATTGAGCAATCAGATTATCATTCATTCAGTCTTGCTTACACTGTAGGGTCTAAATTATTGAAGTGTAAAATATGGTTGCAGATTACGAAGAGAAGTCACAACGGCTCTTCAACGGTATTAAGTAGCTTGCAACCTACTGTGTCAGAAATACAGAAGCATTAATGGGGGAACCGTTGTAACTGAGAAAACACGCAAACGGAGTCACAACGGCTAGAAGCTCTTTCGTCTAATGGTTACTTAATGACCACAACTATAAAAGGCGCAAAGAAGCATTAATGAAGAGAATTGAATACTCGAGCTACCGTCTGTAATCATTTACTGTTACATTCAATACTCTGTTTCTTCGTTATTACTGAGCGTCAGTATTTATCACTTATTCTATTCTGTAAGAGAGTCAATATCTATCTTTCATTAATCACATCTGAGTGATACTCAAGAGTGTGGACTCTTGAGTGGGTTTGTATCCTTATGGGAGTAAGGGGGAGTGATTGAGTGACTCAATTACTATACTAAGGCGCCAAGAGCCCGATCAATCTTGAAAGATAGTGGAATACTCAGAGGTGTTCTAAGGACTGGACGTAGGTAAAGTGGTTAAGACCGAACCAGTATAAACCTTGTGTTTGTCTCTCTACGGTGAAACCTTCCTAAACTTACACTCTTGTTTTCAGTAGTATTAATTTTTAATTACGCAACTTTTTCTACCTCACCCAATTCACCCCCCTCTTGGGTGAGACTGCCTCTAACAAGATATTCTTGATCAACTTTTGTTCCTTTATCATCAACGATGCCACCGGCACCGTCTTCTGGCTTAATGCATCTGCTACCATATTTGCATTCCCTGGATGGTATTTAATTTGATAATCGTAATCCTTGACAATTCCATCCATCTCCTCTGTCTCATGCTGAGTTCTTTTTGGTCTTGCATTGAGGTTCTTATGATCACAGTATAATTCAATGGTTGCCCCATATAGATAATGCCTCCAGATCTTTAAAGCGTAAACAATCACTGCCAGCTCCAGGCCGTTTGTGAGATAGTTCTCCTTATGAGTCTTTAATTGTTATGAGGCATAAGCAACTACTCAACCCTGCTACATCAACACACATCCCAATCCTTGCTTACTTGCGTTTGTATATACCACATATGGTAACGTAGGATCATGAATTATCAGTACAAGAGTCGAGGTTAACTTTTTGCTTTAATTCCTGGAAGCTTGCCTCACACGTAGCATCCCAATTGAACGATTGATTCTTCTGATGGAGCTTGGTCGGCGATAAGGCAATCTGTGAAAAATCTCGTATAAACCTCTTGTAGTACCCTGCCAGTCCCAGAAAACTTCTCACCTCAATTACTGTCTTGGTGACGTGAGAGCGGAACAAACGGACCGGCTAGAATCAAGTATAGGAATGGAATGAGATCCCAAGAGAACCTGCCTCTTGTAACCCCAAACACAAGAAATCAGATGGATGATCGTGGTAGGACCTTAAGAGAACCTGTCTCTTACAACCCTAGCCATGAAGACACGACAAGGTTGATCGTGCCCTTGATACTGTCGAGTATTTTCACGAGAATATAAGGATGCAAGCAAGGCTCACACGAAGAGAAATAAAATTCTCATTTTATTAATTATTCAAAATCATCTCCTTGAAAAGAATACATACTGAATTATTTATAGACTAAGACTCTTGAAAACCCTAATATGAAAATCCTAATTGATAATCTAAGCCCTAAAAGCCCCCCTAAGACACTAACTAAATAAAATGCATCAAAAATAGATGCGAAAATACAACAAAATTAGAAAAATCAAAAGACTTTCTAGAATACTCTAACTTGCTAGTCAAGATAGAATAATCTAGATCACACACAACCTAGCAGGATTCCTTCATTAATGAGAAGGATATTATTTGACTCTAGTAATTAATGCAATACAAAATAAGTCTTTGCCTTCAAGAAGCAATCAATACAAAATAGGAAACTAAAATAGGAAACTAATTAAAACAAATAGAATCCTATTTAATATCATATAAGATCACTCTTGATGCTTCTTCAATCTTCTTGGACCTTCCAAATAGATCTTCATAATTGCTATTCACGTCCATAAGCATATACAGGTGATGTACGGATACAGATCGACTAGAAACAAGTTAGGAAACTAGACGAACGATCGAAGGTAGGACCTTAAGAGAACCTGTCTCTTACAACCCTAGTCATGGAGACACCACAAGGATGATCAGTCCTTGATACAGTCGAGTATTCTCACAAGAATACGAGGTGGCAAGCAAAGCTCACTCAAGAGAAATAAAATTCTCTAAAATTCATTCATTCAAATCTGATTCCCAATTACAAAAAACGTAGCCTTACATAGGCAGCAAAAGAACAATCTAGAATCAAAAAACCCTAGGTCATAAATGCCATAAATGTGCCTTAATGATGATTGACTATCTTGGTTGGCACCAATTAAGGCTAAAGGAAATAGGAAATTACCTTTTCTTGAAAAAAAAAGGCTGCTACCTAAAAATAGGAAACTAACCTAAAATATTCTTATGCAATCTTTGACCAAAAGGCCTTATTTAATGCAAATAAAAATGGAAACTTAAAAAAACGAAATTAAACCATAACTAATACATAAAGACGCCTTCTTGATGCTTCTTGAATATTCTTGGACATCGCTTATGCTCCTCCTCCAAGGCACATGCTTGTCACATGGTATTTTGAGTGAATTCTTCAATCTAGACTACACATGGGCCTTGTACATCATCTTGTTTGTTTGCAATGATCACCATGTTTGGATGGGCTGATTGAGGGATGCTTCTTCCAAATAAATAGGCTCTAACTCTTTAAGATCTTTTATCAAACAATTCAGCGCCTCTTTCATAGATTTGGTCCTTGCTCTTGTCATTGGGCCTGCAATGCCTTGTAATGGGTCTTTTAGAATATTGGACTTCCATCTTTTAGCTTGGGCTCCACGCTCCGTGTTTTGGTCTTCCTTTGATGCTTGATCATGCCATGCTCCTCTATCAACAGGCCTTTTAGGCACCTATTTGGGCTTGAATATAGTTGAATCACATTCTGGAACTCTTATGGTCCATAACACAATGCATTTGGGCCCCAATTTAAAAATTATAGCTCTAATGGACTCCTCCAGGTACATATAATTGTGTTGGGCCTTTAATTACATAGGAACTGGCTTCAAATCTCTTTTTAGGCTCTTAGAACGCGCTTTTGTCTTTCTAAGGTCCAAGTGTTTACACTCTAATGACTCACATGCCATGGTGGCTTTTGGGGTGCCCTTTCATATCTCACATCAAGCTCCGCATGCGTCCATGTCATCGTCCAAGCAATAATCCATATCATCCTCCAAGTAAGCATTCGAAGCTATAAATCCTTTGAGCACTTTGGAGGGCTGGTTGAGCCTCTAATTGGATGAGCATTTCTTGGGCTTCAAGACCTCCATATTTCTTCTTGGTATGCTATCATTCCCTCCCTCTTCGAAAAGATTCACCCTCGAATCTTGACCTAGATCAAAAGGGAAGAAGTTAGAATTTGCAAAAATAATTTTAAAATAATATTTACTAAGTAGAAGAATCATGTAAGTTATGTGATGGATCCTGCCAAGATCTTGAAAATGATCTTGATTCCTTGAAAATTGCTTTGGGTTAGAAATCTTTTCTTTCTCACATGCACCCAAATATAAATGATCATATGTATCCCTTGTGCACCTACAATATCCAAGTAACAAGAAAGCCTCTTAACCACAATATGCATATGATAAGAACACCTATGAACAATAAAATTCATGTGACAATTAAAATCCAATATGTGAAGTTCATGGCATCTTAAAGACAATAAGTCATTAGGGATAACAAAATTTAGGCCATCAGATTGTTTTTCAATGTTGCTTGAATGAAATGAGAATCCATTAGATGGCTCTTTAGGAATCAAATCGACTACCTGCAACACACTAGAATCACAAGGCAAAGAATGATTAAGATGGTTAGTAATCAAAGAAATATCTTTGCAATCACTCTTAACCTCTTTTTTCTCAAAATTCTTTTCATCTTTCTTTTCACTCAACTCAGCATTCTCTTTTTTCCTCTCATTATTTTGACAACATTGAGATACTTCACTTGTTTCTTTACTCAAGTTCTCTTCTTTTTTCACAATTATCCACAACACTAGAGTCAATGTCATTTGAATTCTATGTGGAGAGGACATCTTTCTCCTGATTGTTCTTTTTTGAAGAGGAGCATTGTCTTTCTGAATATTTCTTTCTCTTGAGTTCTTGCTCACGCTAAGTAGAGAAACCAAATCTTCAATCTCCATGAAGCTGCACATTTCTGCAACATGAGCTAATCTAGGATTAAGCCCATGTATAAAACGATCCATAGTGGCTTCTGGAGTCTCCTTTGTCCCAGCTCTAATCATTGCTAACTCTATCTCATTATAATAGCCCTCAACAGTCATGGAGCCTTGTTTTAACTCCTGCAATCTTCTATGTAAATCTCTTTTAGACTTGGAGTGGCGATTGGACTTCAAATGGTCTACTTCAGCATTTAGCTTTTGGACTTCTTTCAGGATTGAGACTAAGCTCTTTATCAGGAAGGTTAGAAATAAAGAGAAGAATGGACCTTACCACTCTATTCATGTGTTTCACTCAAAACAATTTATGCCACTCATGTTTCTCTCAAATTTGGCTTTTAAATTGATGCAAAACACTCTTGTCTTTTACCACTCAAGCTTGCCTCCTATAATATTCTTGATTGAAACTCAACAAAATCAAGAGACAATGTTAGTTTGTGGTAATCGTCACAACCAAAATTGGTAAGAAACCATGAGAGAAAGGAAAAGGATATGGGATGAAAGTGGGGAATAAAGAAAAATGTGAGATAGAAAGTATATGATAAGAAAAATTATATAGATAGGGATAGGAAAGGGAAAAAACGTATAGAAAATTGACAGGAAAATTATAGACACAAATATGGGTGTGGAAAGAAAGGAAAGTAGGAACAAAATATTTAGGAAAGTGAGTACCTTGCAAGAAAAGAACTCAAATTAGGCAAGTAGTATGAAAAGGAAGGAAAAGGAATAGGAAACAAAAGAAAGAAGGAAACTTGAAGAAAGAGAATAGGAAAGTAGTATGAAAATGAAAGATATTCAAAACAGGAAACTAGGCAAAAGAAAGGGAAGTAGAAAAAGGAAAGTGGGAGTCTTACCACCCAAGCATAAAGATTCAGGAAATAAATTGTAACTTGCAATGGAAGCTCTTTCAAATTAGGAAACTTGCTTTTTATTTTGTAATCTTGAAAACCTTAAGCTATTTCCTTTTTTTAAAAAAAATTTTCGTATTTGTTTTTTTCAGCAATTCTGCAGCCTTTCTTTTTCCTGATACAACTGAACTTTTTTTCTTTTTTTTTTGGATGATTTTTTTTTTGTTTTTTTTTTGCTCAACACAACTGGACCTTTTATTTTTCTTTTTTTTTTTGCACGAATTTCTTCTTCTTCTTTTTTGGCTTTTTTTATATGCTACTCAAAAGAACAAAAGCAAGTCAAATGAACATAAACAATGAGTGGGAAAAAGATGAAATGGAAGAACATAAACAAAAGGGATGGAAATAAGGAAGAAATGGAGAAGACAGAAAAAGGAGAATGGAACAAAAGGAAAATGGAAGCAATAAGGAACAAAAGAATGAAAACACAAAAGGATAAAACTTGAAATTTAGCAAACCTTAGCTCTGATACCACTTGATATGAGGGGATGAACAGACTGGCTAGAATCAAGTATAGGAATGGAATGAGACCCCAAGAGAACCTGCCTCTTATAACCCCAAACACAAGGAATCAGACGGATGATCAAAATAGGACCTTAAGAGAACCTGTCTCTTACAACCCTAGCCATAAAAACACCACAAGGTTGATCACTCCCTTGATACTGTCGAGTATTTTCACGAGAATACAAGGATGCAAGCAAGGCTCACACAAAGAGAAATAAAATTCTCATTTAATTAATTATTCAAAATCATCTCCTTGAAAAGAATACATACTGAATTATTTATAGACTAAGACTCTTGAAAACCCTAATATGAAAATCCTAATTAATAACCTAAGCCCTAAAAGCCCCCCTAAGACACTAACTAAATAAAATGCATCAAAAATAGATGCGAAAATACAACAAAATTAGAAAAATCAAAAGACTTTCTAGAATACTCTAACTTGCTAGTCAAGATAGAATAATCTAGATCACACACACCACCTAGTAGGATCCCTTCATTAATGAGAAGGATATTATTTGACTCTAGTAATTAATGCAATACAAAATAAGTCTTTGCCTTCAAGAAGCAATCAATATAAAATAGGAAACTAATTAAAACAAATAGAATCCTATTTAATATCATATAAGATCACTCTTGATGCTTCTTCAATCTTCTTGGACCTTCCAAATAGATCTTCATAATTGCTATTCACGTCCATAAGCATGTACAGGCCTTTTAGACACCCATTTGGGCTTGAATATAGTTGAATCACATTCTGGAACTCTTATGGTCCATAACACAATGCATTTGGGCCCCAATTTAAAAATTATAGCTCTAATGGACTCCTCCAGGTACATATAATTGTGTTGGGCCTTTAATTACATAGGAACTGGCTTCAAATCTCGTTTTAGGCTCTTAGAACGCGCTCTTGTCTTTCTAAGGTCCAAGTGTTTACACTCTAATGACTCACATGCCATGGTGGCTTTCGGGGTGGCCTTCCATATGTCACGTCAAGCTCCGCATGTGTCCATGTCATCGTCCAAGTAATAATCCATATCATCCTCCAAGTAAGCATTCTGAAGCTATAAATCCTTTGAGCACTTTGGAGGGCTGGTTAGACCTCTAATTAGATGAGCATTTCTTGGGCTTCAAGACCTCCATATTGAACACTTCTTGGTATGCTATCACTTGGGTCGTTCCCAATTTAACACGGCTTCTACCTTACTTAGGTCCACAGCTACTCCATATCGAGTAATCACGTGACCCTTAACTTTACCTCATTCAGCCAGAATTCACATTTGCTTAACTTAGCATACAGTTGCTTTTCCTGCAAACATGCCTAATACAATCTGCAGATGCCGTTCATGTTCCTCTAGTGATTTAGAATACACCAGGATATCATCAATGAATACCATTACAAATTGGTCCAAGTACAGCCAGAAGATCCTATTTATGTAGTCCATGAATATAGCATGTGCATTTGTCAAACCAAATGGCATCACTAAGAATTCGTAATGCCCATACCTTATTCGAAAAGCAGTCTTCGAGATATCTTCTACCTTAATCCTCAATTGATCTTCTTCCTAATCTCAAATCAATCTTTGAGAATATAGTGGCTCCTGCTAACTAATCTAGCAAATCATCAAATCATGGTGAGGTACTTGTTCTTGATAGTCACTTTATTCAATTCATCGTAGCCTATACACAACCTCAGGCTACCATCCTTCTTTTTCACGAACAATACCGGTGCACCCCACAGAGATACGTTGGGGCATATAAATCCTTTCTCCAAGAGCTCCTCTAGTTGCTTCTTTTGTTTTGCCATCTCATTCAGAGCCATCTAATATAGAGCCTTTGAAATCGGGTTTGTTCCAGGCATTAAATCAATCGCAAATTCAATTTCCCTTTCGGGGGTGATCCACTAATCTTTGTCCGAAATACCTCAGGGAATTCCTGGACTACTGAGATATCCGAAATCCATTCTTCTGTTTCTGCCTTTGCCGAGAAGAACACCATATAACCCTGGCAACCCTGTCTTAACCACTTATCTGGCTGATCCACCAAATCAAGTTCAACTTCACTTCTACTGTAAAGGTTAACTCTTGGGTAAAAAGGATCAATGTCTTGTTTTTACAGTCAAGGAGAACATTTTGGGAGGACAACCAATTCAAACCAAGGATAACATCAGTGGGCATACCAGACAATGTAGTTTAAACAAACAGCAGAAGTTAAAATTTTTATTCCGGTGGGAGTGGAAACACACAAATCATACAGCAATGTGTTGACAGCAAGACCTAAGCGCTTAGCACAATCATACGATATAAACGAGTGGCTGGCACCTGAGTCAAACAAAGCTTCCACAAGGTAACCATTCACAGTTACCGTACCTTGGATCATCTCGAGGCGACTTACGAGCCTCTTCCCGATTGAAGGCAAACACCCTACCCTATGCCTGAGGTCTTTCTGCACTATTGGCACCTTATGGGCACTCCCTAGCAAAGTGTCCGGGTCATCCGCACCGAAAGCACACACTCTGACCCATTATACACGTCCTATCTCTGGTTTTCCAATATTTTCCAGAAAAACCTCTGTTTACAGGAAACTCCGTAATAATTTATTTTCACCGTAATTTCACCTTTTGGGCCTCAACCGAGTTTTCAAAACCTCTAATTTATACTTTTTCTATTTTTCAGGAATTTTCTAGACTGATAATTATGAAAATGCCAGCTCAGACCTTATCGGAGTTTCACATCAAAAGTTGTTTCATCTCCCTATCTAGTTCCTACATTAACCTTCATCCCAATTTTTAATTCCTTATATCCAGGTGAAATTTTTCGGGATGTGACAGTATTGGTACATTTTAGACAGTCCTCTATCTACCTGATATAGTGAAATCTCTACTGCTGACTTAGTGAGGCTAAATAGCTTGTTAGTAGAGCTAATTATTTTCTTTTATGCTCTTCTAAAATGGTGCCATATGTGGACTTGATTAAGATTAGAAAAAGATACCAGAACATGTCCCAGTGGTCCGGGTAAGTCAGGACCTGAAAAAGTACCTGATATAATGCAGAATGGCACGATTGGTGGAGGAATATCTAGGATTTGACATGTAAGGCATTATGTGTATGATCATATAGGAAAAGAAGGTATTACGTGTATGGTTAGATGAGACACATGGCTTGATGATGTAAGCAATCTAGAAAAGACACATGGCTTGATCAAGATAGAAGATAAGGGATAATAAGGACATATGTCATCATAAGATTAAGAGGCAAAATGAATGGCCAAGATTTAATCTTGCAATTTCAAGATTAATGGCTAGGATTTGTTTATGAAGTCTATAATACCCCCCTCATTTTATCCAAGCTTATCGAAACTATGGGAACACTCTTTCAAATGAATTCTAGAGAGAGAAAGAGGAAGGAGAAGAGAAAGACCAAGTGACTCCATACAAGATCAAGCTCTAAAACAAGGTATGTTCATAGTTTTTGATGTAGTTTTTACTATTCTTGTTTTTGTTGAGCTTGGTTATGGGTTTTAATGATTTTTGGAAACTTGAAACTCTAGGATATGATGCTGCACGAAATTGTTATGTTAAGGAGAAGATGAAATTGATATTAGAATAATGTTTAAAGGCTTGAAAGGAACAATAATCAAGTAGTTTTATATTGAAATTGGTTGAATTTCAACAAATTGGATGAAATTGTGTTAGTTAAGGGGACTGTTCAGCCAAGCTGGGTTTTATGCCCTAGGGTGAGATTTTGATAATTTTGATGTTTCCAATGACTTTAGAATGAAAAATTGTGTAGGGTGAAAGTGAGAAAACAAGTTTGAAAGCATTAGAATTGAAAATAGAATTTTTGGACCCTAAGTGTATATTCGGCCAAGGAAAGAAATGGGGGAAGGAGTTGGATTTTGTTAAATCCAAGCTCATATTTGGATTCCTCATAAAAAATTATATAGGAAATGATTAAGGGAATGATTTTAAAGGCTATGAAAAAGACAGTGAAATTTAAGGTTAAAGAGGAACACGCTTAAGAGTTAAGATGGTTAATAGTTTTCATAGTCTTAATGGATTGGATATTATTGTGTATGGTGAATTTAGGGGCCATTAGACACGAAGGAAGAGGAATGGGAAAGGTTGATCAAGCAACCTTAATGGTTGGAAGCAAAAGAAGCAAGAGGAAGTATAGAATTAAAAAGGTGGCAAACTTTTACCCTACTCTTATGTGCTTGGTATTTGCTCACATGTATGGCAAGTTTCTATATCTATATGATTTTATGAACTCATGCATTGTGATTGTGAATATGTTTGAAATATGCCATAGGCCTATGTGTTTTATGATAAATGCATGATAATTTCTAAACATGTCATTGTGTTATAAAGATGTTAAGTTGCAAGCATGTTATGGATGTCAAGCTTGCCATGTATGTTTGGGTGGGTATTGTTTGCTATTGAGATTCTTCCAAATCTCACCCTCTCTTAACCAACCATAATAGGTGCAAAGAGCATAGGAGAAGTGTCACATCCAATAATTTGGTAAATAGGAGTAAAAATATTCTTAGACATTTAAGGGCTAGAATAATGGGAAGAAATGAGAGGACACAATTCTTAATGTTAAGATAGTATCGGGGCAAAAGTACAATTCCCCAAAAGTTATATGTAGATTATGTAATTTTGAAAAATGTGTTAGAAATTCTCAAAAATTATGGAATAATTATGGAAACTAGGGAAAAGATCCCTAGAGAGTATAGTAATTTCAAAAAGGTGGAATTTTGATGGGAAAAAATTATTATGAATTTCCAGTTAATTTTGGAAGTTTGACTAATTAAAAAAAATTGGTCAAAAATTAATTATGAAAAATATTTTTGAGGCTCAAAAAATTGAGGAGAAATAGGGATAATATACCTTGGAAATTATATGACAATGTACAAGTGGTTTTATACTCAAATTACCCTTAGAAAAATTATAAAGGAACTTAAGGGTTAATTAGGCAAAATTGAGAGTTTTATTTGGAAAATTCCAAATAAATACTTTGAAGGAAAATTAAATTTTTAGAAAATCCACAAGGTATCCCAAGAAAGTATAAGAGATTATGAAGTAGGAACGAGCCCCTTAAATGTTTGGAAGTTTCTTAACGGCCTTCCCGAGTAAAGAAATCACTATAGAAAGAAAAATAGTTTTCTTCTTTATTATTAATAGAAAATAGTGATGGTAACAAAGGAGGGCATTTTGGGATGAGAAGAATGTGTTGTGGATCTGATAGAAAATAATATCAATGGCCAGGATACTATAATTATAGAATAGGAATTGTTTTTAGAGCAAAGTGCACTGATAAAGTAAAAAGCACTCTCTTGTCTTTTACTTGGCCCACATTGTGCCACTTGTCAAGCCATGAGTGGAGTGGATTAAGGTGCCACTTGTCAAGCCAAGTATGGAGAGGATTTTGACTTTGGAAAATCATTTTCATTTGGAATTAAATTAAGAAGAAAAATTAGGGCAAGATTAAGTAGTGTGTTGACACATCATCATTGTAATTAGTTTGATCTTGGAGGGTTAATACTTTGGCTTGGCTTATAATAGGCCCTTCACCCTCTCACAAGACACCATTTTCAACCACCCTTAGGGAAACTCTTGCAATTTTATTTCTTGAAGAGCAATCAAGAGAAAGCTACCTACTTTGATCATATAAGCTTGGATACAAGGTTAGTAGGATGTTCTTGTTTCTTGCTTTGATTTCTTGGATTGGATAGTTGAAAAATGTTGTTTCCCCTAAGGGGAGGTGCTGGCTGAATTTTTGTTAGGGTTAGGGGAAGAAGATGTTGATGTTAAGTCTAGTTGAAACAACTTGGATAAAGCTTGTTTCAAGTAGTATTGTGTTGAAATTTGAAAGATTGCATGATGTGGTTTTTATTGATACTGTTTGGACAACCCTGAATCTGTACCCTAGGATGTGATTTTGATATTTTTGATGCTTCTATTAGGTCTAAAATGAAAAATGGTGTAGGGTAAACCTAAAAAACAAGCTTCAGAAGCATTGGAATTAAAGTTGGGATTTTAGGGTTTTTAGGACACCCTATTCGGCCAACACTGTTTGGGTAGGAAGGAGTTTTCTTTTCACAAATCCAAGCTCATATTTGGATTCTACATGAAAAATTATGTAAGATTGACCTAAGAGGATAATTTTTAGGTTAAAGAAAACAGAGCTCCAAAATTCAAAGAATTAAGGGTTAAGGGTTACTTAAGTTTTGTCATTAAGTCTTGTGTGGTTTAAGTTGTAATGTGGTTGCCCCTTTTCTAATATGATGTTTAGGATTTGATATTTGTGGAGGGAAAGAGCAAGAACAAAGATCAAGGAAGCAATTGGATCAAGGTAGCAAGGTTTAATTAACTTTAATGTTGATATTGCATTAACTGTTGATGCATGGATGATTGCTATTATTTGGTTAAGCTATGATGAATGTTTATGTGGCTACTCCTTGCATTGAAATGCCTTGGCTATTACATTTTAGAGATTTCCTAATTATGAGGAAGAGTTAGTTTCCTAATGATAGCAAATGTTGAAATGCTTGATGATAGTGTTGTTTGATGTTATGGTTGGTTTTATCTTGCTATTGGAATATCAATGAAAGCTCATTCTTTCCAAATGCATAGAGGCTGAACCAGGCAGGAAGAAGAAGAAAATATTAAAAGAATGATGTATAATTGTGAAACCCCTTGACTTTTGACAATGTATATAAATGTACGCGTGGATGTTGTAACCCTTTTGAGGAGTTAGCTTGGAGCTGTAATTTGACAATGTTACTAGATGTATTAAATTCTGAAATTTGGTATGCTTATAGTTCACATATTGAGCTTCAAATCAATAGGTAGAAAGTTCAATTTGGATATCTGTATGATTTGTGGTAATTTTTCAAATTTAAGATTTGAATTCTGGAAACAGTTTTTGGACCAATGGAACAGTAGTAACTTCCATACCAATCTAGCACTGATTTACACTGAATTGGTTCTGAATATTATTTTTCCTTTAAAGAACATTCAAAGTACTTTTAGTGGAACTTGGAACCACTCCATTTTGATTTTTCTAGAATCAGTTATGAATTTTCAAAATTAGATAGAAATTCTGAAATTACCAAATGAACAGTGAATCCATAAGTAACGTCCTAATTACATTTTCTTGAGGTTAAGGCCATCCAAAGTGGTCTGAAATGATATAAAATGGATTCTAAGGTATTATAGAAGTAAGATGTAACAAGAAGAAACCAAGAAGTGGAAGTGCAAGAATGAAGAGAAGAAGAAAGAAATAAATATTATATTAATATATTATGATAATATATTCACAAATGTGTTGTGGATGGGGTGAATTAATGCATGATGATATAGACATGTATGATTGAATGAGATAATGTACAAGAATGATTAATGAAATGTTAGATTGGTATTATTAAAGTATGGAATTTATTATGAATTGTTATTGCAAGTTAAGGAGATAAGGTACTCCTAAGTGAGCAATTAATTTGAGACAGAACAAATCCTAAGCAAATGAACGAGTTTATTTATGAAATTTGGTGAGTAATTAGTACACATCCAAAGTTTTAAAACAAGTGGTACATCACTTGAATTGGATATGTAGACTAAAAGATACAGTTGATCAAGGTTAGCCCAGAATTCTAGAGAATGGCAAATTGACCAAATGAACAGTAGATTTTACGTATTAAACTGTACGAATTGGACAAAGAATTGAGCCAATGATTATTTTTCTCCTACAGAGGAGTGAAAAAGCTTCAAGTTGAAATTTGAACCACTTGATACAATTTTTTTTAGAATAAGTTAGACCTAAAATCTGGAATTTCAAGTGAATAGTAACTTGAGAATTTTAACTGAAAATTTTTAATCTACGGGCTTGCAATGCGATTCACCAGAAATTTTAATGCTTCAAAATGCGTCCTCTAAGGGGTTAAATGATGGATGTTACAATTACGAAAAGCACTATATCACTGCCAAATTCAACAATTTGGGGGCTCATCCGAAATCGGTTTTATTTTAGCATGCTCGAGACCAATAGATCAAAAATCTCATCCCTATCTCAAAGTGCAATAGAAACATGCCCATCGGGCTCGATTTGGCATGAGGATTCCAAAAACCAAGATATCAATGTCAAATTCAACCATTTGGGCGATCATCTAAAGCCGGTTTAATTATAGCATGTTTAATGCCAATAAAACAACGCCAATTTAATTATAGCATATTTGAGGCCAATGAAACAACAACCTCGTGACTATCTTTGAGTTCAATAGAAACATGCCCGTTAGGATCAATTTTGATGAGGATTCCAAAAAGCAAGATATCATTGCCAAATTCAACCATTTGGGAGCTTATCCGAAGCTGGTTTGATTTTGGCAAGTTTGATGCCCACAGAACAAAAATCTCGTCACAATCGCAAAATTCAGTGGAAACACACTAATCTAGCTTGATTTCACTTGAGGATTTAGGAAAGCAAGATATCATTACCAAATCCAACCATTTGGGCTCTCAGTCGAAGCCGATTTGATTTTATCAAGTTTGAGGCCAATAGAACAAAAATCTCATCATTATCTCAGAATTGAATGGACACATACCCGTCTGGCATGATTTTGCCAAAGGATTCAGGAAAGCAAGATATTATTGCCAAATTCAACTATTTGGGCTCTCATATGAAGCTGTTTTGATTTTAGCACGTTTGAGGCCCAATAGAACAAAAATCTCGTCACTATCTCAGAGTTCAATGGAAACATGCTTGTAAGAATTAATTTTGCATGAGAATTCTGAAAAGCAAGATATCATTGCCAAATTCAACCATATGGATGCTCATCCGAAGCCATTTTTATTTTAGCAAGTTTGAGGACAATCGAACAAAAATTTTATCACTATCTCAGAATTCAATGGACACACACCAGTCTAGCATGATTTTGCTGAAGGATTTAGGAAAGCAAGATATCATTGCCAAATTCAACCATTTGGGCTCTCATCCGAAGGTGGTTTGATTTTAGTAAGTTTGAGGCCAATAGAACAAAAATATCATCACTATCTTGGAATTCAATGGACACACCCTCGTGTGGTATGATTTCTCCAGAGGATTTAGGAAGGCAAGATATCATTGCAAAATTCAACCATGTAGAAGAATCTGAAGCCGATTTGATGTTAGCAAGTTTGAGGCCAATAGAACAAAAATCTTGTTACTATCTCAGAGTTCAATGGAAACATGTGCATTAGACTCGATTTCAAATGAGGATTCTGAAAAACAAGATATCATGGCCAAATTCAACCCTTTGGATGCTCATCCGAAGCCGGTTTAATTGTAGCATGTTTGAGGCCAACAAAACAACAGTCTCATCACTATCTCTGAGTTCAATAGAAACACGCTCGTTAGGATCAATTTTGAACGGGGATTTTAGAAAGCAAGATATCATTGCCAAATTTGACCATCTAGGCCTCATCCAAAACCGATTTGATTTTAGCAACTTTGAGGCCCATAGAACAAAAATCTCATCACAATCACAAAATTCAATGGAAACACGCTCATCTGGCATGATTTCTCCGGAGGATTTAGGAAAGCAAGGTATCATTGCCAAATTCAACCATGTGTGGGCTGTCACCCAAAGCTGGTTTGATTTTAGCAAGTTTGAGGCCAATAGAAAAATATCTCGTTACTATTTCAGAGTTCAATGGAAATATGCTCGTTAGGATTAATTTCGCATGAGGATTCTAGAAAGCAAGATATCATTGCCAAATTTAACTAACTAGGCACTCATCCGAAGCCGATTTGATTTTAGCAAGTTTGAGGCCAATAGAATAAAAATGTTGTCACTATCTCAGAGTTCAATGGAAACATGCCCATTATCTCGATTTCGCATGAGGATTCTGAAAAGTAAGATATCATTACCAAATTCAACCATTTGGGCTCTTGTCACATCCTGAAAAATTTCACCTGGCTACAAGGGGTTAAAAATTGGGATAGGGGCCAATGTAGAAACTAGATGGGAAGATGAAACAACTTTTGAGGTGAAACCCCGATAAGGTTTGGGCTGCCATTTTCGTAATTATAGTCTAGGAAGGGCAAAATGAAAAAATTTGAGAAAAATTCTAGAAAATTTCTAAAAAATGGGAAAACTGTAAATTAGAGGTTTTAGAAACTCAGTTGAGGCTTGAAAGGAAAAATTGTGGTGAAGACAAATTGTTACGAAATTTCTCGTAAACGGAGGTTTTTTAGGAAATCAGTGGGAAATCAGAAGAAAATAATTATTTTAATTAGATAGATGCCTCAATAAATTTGGAAAAAATATGGATAAATCATATAAATATTTATTTGAATTTATAAAATTGTTTAGGCCTTCAAAGCTCAGGAATTAATTTTAGGGAATTTATTTTCCCGCAATGACACCGATAGAGGTCTAATCGGAGAAAATTCAAAATAAATATCTAAAGGTGGCAAAAAATTCTGAAAATTTTCAGACCATGTTCTCATATCAAAAGGTGAATTATAATAGGGAGAAATAAATTTTTGGAGGCCTAGAAAAATTATGGAATGTTACTAGTGAATAGTAACCGATAAAGTTTCAAATTAGTTTGAGATTTTGATTTGGATTGCGGGCCAGCTTAGACCATTTATGGGGCCCAAATTAGGCCCGATCCAAGCCCAAATTAGTGCAGCTTCTGAACAGCTCCATATTTAATTAAATAAAATGCAAAATTAAGGGATAAATGTTGGAAAACTCTAGAGTTTGGACACATGGTTAGATCTGAAGCTATGAGGCATTTCATGGTTGCCAACTCACTTCATTTTCTACCATTTTATGCGTCCAAAATTCAGAGGAAGATGGCAATTTATTTGCCTATAAATCCCCCTCCCTAAAATACACAAAAATATTGGAAAATTGGAAAAAGAAAGGGAGGTGCTATCACTGCAATTCCAGACCAAGGGAGACTGAAACTTAGAGGGCTTTGAGCCAGAAATCATCCAATTTCTACTAGGAAAACATCAAGGTATGCTTAAGCATCCATATCCCTAAGTTTCAAGCTTGGTTAGGGAAGGATAGAAAGCTTAAAAATCAAGTGGAATAAGCATGATTAAGTGGTGTATGGATTGATTTTTGGAAGAAAATACACCTAGAGTTCTATATGTTCAACTCGGCCAAGGGTAGTTCATGCTGGAGGAATTTGTTTTTCACTGATTTGATTATTCCAATAGGTTTAAAATATGTTTTTGTGTAGGAATACACTATGAAAGTATTTAAAATCATGGGAATCAAAAATAGAATTTTCAGAAGTATATACCCCCTATTCGGCCACTCAACTTGAACAGGAAGAAGTTTGATTTCTAAAAATCTAATTTCATATTTGGATTCCTCATGAAAAATTGTGTAGGAATGAGTCATGAGGTTATTGAGTCTAAAGGAAGAATTATTTTGTTAAAAATCAAAGAAAAAGATGGGAAAATGTTTGGTTAAAGTTAAAGTTTTGTGTTGTGTTGTTTAATGGTTAATATTTCCTATACTTATGCTTCATTTAATAGGCTTTGGGAGGAAGAGTCAAAGAGGATCATTGTCCCTTAAGGTGACCGAATTGGACGAGTAGTAAAAGGTAGCTTTGAATTATAATTTGATTGTTTATCTTGCTTGTTTAATGTGATTTGTTGTTGCTTGGATTGAGGAACTTGTTTTGTGATTTTGGTTGGTTGGATAGCCTTGGTTTATGCTTTGGCCAAATGTATTGAATTTTGTTAATATGGAAGTGTTAATGTTCCTCTCCTATCATATCGTTGGATATAGTTTTATGTGGCTTGAGGATGTCTTGAAGTTCATAACATGTCACATTGTAGCTTGCTTGATTTACATGATAATTATAGTTCAATTGCTATTGAGATTTCCTTGAAATCTCATCCCCCCTATATCAATCTATTTATCATTTAGGAAGTGGCTCATCCATGGATCAAGGAAAGAAATTGGTGCTAGGATGAAAGAGCATTGTGAATGTTATGTTGTATTGGGATGTTATGTAATGTCCCAATGAACTTTATGTTAAATTGTAATGAGTTATGAATGAGAATATGATGTAAAGTATATTTTTATGCCATGCCCATGTGTAATTCTCTGCAGAAGAATGCTTAAAGGGTATGGGAGAAAGGAAAAGTAAACAAAATTCAAGGAAATTAAACATAGGATAAAAAAGACTCAAATTAGGGGTAAAATTGTGACAAATAAAATAATAAGCAAATGATAGAATCTGGACCTGATATTTTGCAAGCAAATAGATCTCATTTCTGGCTTTAAAACAAGTGGTAAACCATTAAAATTGGAGTTTGTACTAAGAGTTATGCCCTTCTAAAGTTGGGCTAAAATTCAAAAATTGACCATATGAATGTTCTGGATGGAATTGAGTACAATGAATATTTTTATCTATAGAATGTGTAGCAAGCTTCGTGTGAAAATTAGAACCACCCCGTTTCGATTTTTCTAGAATTAGTTATTAATTTTTAAAATTGGCCTAAATTCGGATGAACAGTACTGACAGAATAAATTGAAATTGAAAACTTTCTCTTGGAAACATTAGAAAATGCATTATAATGGTTTCAATTAATGTATAATAAGATATTAAAGGAGGTGTGACAGCTCTCATCCAAAGCTGATTTGATTTTTGCAAATTTGAGGCCAATAGAACAAAAGTCTCATCACTATCTCGGAATTCACTAGACACACACCTATCTGGCATGATTTCGCCAGAGGATTCAAAAAAGCAAGATATCATTGCAAAATTCAACCATATGTGTCATTTGAAGCCAGTTTGATTTGAGTAAGTTTGAGGTCAATAGAACAAAAGTCTCCTCACTATCTCAGAGTTCAATGGAAACATGCCTATTAGGCTCGATTTTGCATGAGGATTCCAGAAAGCATGATATTATTGCCAAATTTAACCATTTGGGTGCCCATCTGAAGTCGTTTAATTATAGCATGTTTGAGGCCAATAGAACAACAATCTCATCACTATCTTCAAGCTCAATAGAAACACGCCTGTTAGGATTGATTTCGAATAAGGATTCTTGAAAGCAAGATATCATTGCCAAATTCAACCATGTGGGCATTCATTCGAAGCTGGTTTGATTTTTGCAAGTTTTAGGCCCATAGAACAAAAATCTCATCACAATCGCAAAGTTCAGTGGAAATACGCTCATCTGGCTCGATTTCACCAGAGGATTCAAGAAAGCAAGACATCATTGCCAAATTGACCAGAAGAAAGGGAAAGAAAATCTAAGAAAACATGATTTAAGGGATAAAAATACCCTTAATAGGGGCAATTTTGGGACACAAAATAAGGAGCAAATGAACAAATTTGGATCTGAGATTTTGCAAACTTATAGATCTCATCTTTAGATTTAAATCAAGTGTTAAATCATTAAATTTGGAGTTTTGTGCTAAGAGTTATACCCTTCTAAAGTTGGGCTAAAATACTAGAAAATTAAAAAATGACCAAATGAATAGTGCAACTTTGCAAATTTTCTAGCTCTGTTTCATGATGATATGGTTCCAATGAGTATTTTCCCCCTTAAAATTGCAAGCTTTCCATAGAGTTTGGAACCCCCTCATTTGGAATTTTCTATAATTAGTTATGAATTTTCAAATTTGGCTAAAATTTCAGTGAATAGTAACCTAAGACCAAATTTTTAAATATTGAATTTTCTCATCTTTAATTCTTGGGAAATAGTTCCAAATGGCTCTATTTATGATATAATATGGTATAAAAGAAGGTGTGACAAGGTGCTACTAGATTGATTTCCTAAGTCTTGAAGTGAGTCTTAGATAGTGCATTTAAAGGAGGAAATACCAAGCTTTGGTCAAGGATTTATCAAGGTAAGTTTGAGCTTTGTTTTAGTTAAGTTTAAAGCTTATTTTAGTTAGAAATTTAAGTTGTATTCCAAAGTTAAAGTGCTACCCATTTTCGGTTGGAATAAGTATGGATTAGGGAAGGATAGAAGCCTTTAAAATGAGTTGGGGTAAGAGTTTGTTTTGCTGTGATTTGATTATTCCAATGAGTTTAAAAGGTGTTCTTATGTAGAGGAACACCAAGGAAAAGTGTTTAAAATCTTTGGAATCAAAAAATTTTTTTTGAAAGTTATACTACCCCTATTCGGCCAAATCATAATGAAAGGGAAGGAGTGTGATTTTTATAAATTTAAATTGATATTTAAATTCCACATAAAAAATTATATAGGAATGAGCCTAGATTGATGGAATCAAAAGAGAAACAATAATGTTAAAAATCAAAGAAAAGGCGGATTTAATTAGGTTTAAGCATTGTGTTCAAACTTGAATGGTTAATAATGTGGCTCGTAATTATATTTGAATTGATAGGTTTTATGGAGAAGAATCAAGAAAAACCTTAAACCTTTGAGAAGGCTGAATTACACCAAGTATAAGAGGTAGCATTAAATGCATAATTTAATTGGTTTTCTTGCTTGCTTAATATGTTTATGTTGCTTGCTTTATGTTGGTTGAATTAAGCTATGGTAATGGTTGATTGTGTGATGCTTGATATGCTTTGGCTAAATGAATAATGATATGCCAATATTATATGCCTGTTTTCTTTCATGGCATAATGCTTGATATGCTTTGGCTAAATGAATAATGATATGCCAATATTATATGCCTGTTTTCTTTCATGGCATAATGCATGACATAATGACTTGAGAATATCTTGAAGTATTATAACATAATACATTATGTAAAGCTTGATTAACATGATAATTATGATTCATTGCTACTGAGATTTCTATGAAATCTCATTCCTTCTATGTTAAATTATGTACCAATTAGGGAATGGATGAAGTAAGGACAAGGGCAAAGAGATAGTTTTGAGTTAAGGAGGCTACATGACTTTTATGACAACATATTACTATTATGTTGTATTTGAAGAATTTTAGTATAATTTTGTAAGGAGTCTTGGATAATGTGAACTTATAACCATGCATCTATAATGTGGCATTGCTGTTATGAATGTTGTTTTAGTGTGGTTGGATTGGCGAAGCGAGAAAGGAAGAAGGAAAATTCACGAAAATTATTATTAAGGGGATAAAAATACCCTAAAACTGGATGTTTTTGTGACACATAAAATAATAAGCAAACGAATGAATTTGGACCTTTGATTTTACAGCCTTATAGATCTCATTTTTAGCTTTAAATCAAGTGGTAGCTCATTAAATTTCCTTTTCTCCTAAGAGCTATGCCCTTCCAAAATTGGGCTAAAATACTAAAAGATTGAAAAATGATCAAATAAACAGTACACTTTACAAATTTCCTGACTCTATTTCATAATGATATGATACTAATGAGTATTTTTCTCTTAAAGAACATACTGCAAGCTTCAAATAGAGCTTAAAACCATCTCATTTTTATTTTTCTACAATTAGTTATGAATTTTCAAAGTTTGCAAAAATTACCGTGAATAGTAAATAGTAACTTGGGACAAAATTTTAAAATTTGGAATTTTCTTACCTTTAAGGGTAAAATAATGGTTCCAAATAGTTCTATTTGTGATATAAAGTGGTATTAAAGGAGATGTGATAATAGGAAACAAACAAAGAAAGAAACTTAAAGAAAGAGAATAGAAAGTAGTATGTAAAGGAAAAGAATTCAAAATAGAAAACAAGAAAGAAAGAAAGGAAAGATAGAGTCTTACAACCCAAGCTGAAGGATTTAGGAAATTACTTGTGACTTGCAATAGAAGTTCTCTCAAATGAGAAAACTCGCCTTCAATCTTGCAATCTTTAAATCTATCAACTCTTTTTTTTTTAATTTTTGGATTTTTTTCCTTTCTTTTCTTTTTGCAATTCTACAGTTTTTCTTTTTAACACAACTGGACCTTTTTTCCTTTTCTTTTTGCACAAATTTTTTCTTTTTTTAGTTTTTTCCACTCAAAAGAACAAAGTAAGTCAAATAAACAGAAACAATGGTAGAAATAAGATGAAAAGGGGGGGAAGGGGATGGAAATAAGGAAGAAAGGGGAAGACAGAATAAGGAGAATGGAACAAAAGGAAAATGAAAGCAACAAAGAAGGGAAAAAAATGAAAACACAAAAAAGGATAAAACTTGAAATCTTGTAAACCTTAGCTCTGATGCCACTTGATATGAGGGGATGTACAAACCAGCTAAAATCAACCAATGAATGGATGGTTGATCTAGATAGGACCTTAAGAGAACTTGTCCCTTACAACCCTAGCCATAAAGACACCACAAGGTTGATCAATCCCTTAATATTGTCGAGTATCCGCATGAGAATACGAGGATGTAAACAAAGCTAACACAAAGGGAAATAAACTTAATTCTCATTCATCTAAGTCTGAAAATTCAGTTACAAAAAACATAGCCTATACATAGGCAATTGTAGAACACTCTAGAATCAACATCTTAAGACATAAATGCCAGGGATGATGCCTCATTAATAATTATTCGACTATGGGAGGCACCATTTATTATATAGAGATAAAAGGAAATGACTTAAACTTCAAGAACAAGTCTGCTATTTGAAAATAGGAAAACAAATCAAAACGTAATCTTCTAGAATAATCCTTGACCAAAAGGCTTTATTCAAAGCAAATAAAGAAAAGGAAACTTCCTAAAAACAAATTTAAATCATAATTAGTTCATAATGATGCCTTCTTGATTCTTCTTGAATGTTCTTGGATGTCACTTATGATTCCAAGACACATGCTTATCACATGGTATTTTTAAGTGAATTCTCTAATATGAACTCCACATGGGCCATGTACATCATCTTGTTGGGCTTCTAGCAATGTGATCATCATTTTTGGACTCTTGTTAGGCTCACTAAAATGTGCTTCCTCCAAGTAAATGGGTTCTAACTCTTTTAGCTCTCTTATTAGACAATTCAAGGCCTCCTTCATAACTTTGGTCCTTACTCTTGTCATTGGGCCTCCAATATGTTGTAATGGATCTTTTGAAATGTTTTTGGGCTCCTTGCCCTTCCTTTGAAACTTAATCTTGATCACACCATGCTCCTCCATCACATACTAAGGACATCTCAGTATGCTATCAAGCCTGTTTGAGGCCAATAGAATAAAAATCCCGTTACTATCTTGTAATTCCATAAAAACATGCTATTAGGCTCAATTTCGTATGAGGATTCTAGAAAGTAAGATATCAATACCAAATTCAACCATTTTGGCAATTATTTGAAGCCAGTTTTATTTTATCATGTTTGAGGCCAATAGAACAAAAATCTTGTCACTATCTCAGAGTTTAGTGGAAACACTCCTACTAGGGTCGATTTGGTATGAGGTTTCCAAAAGCATGATATTATCACCAAATTCAACCATTTGGGTGCTCATCCGAAACTAATTTGATTTTAGCTTGTTTGATGCCAATATAACAAAAATCTCGTCACTATCTCGTATTTCAGCAAAAACACGCCTATTAGGCTCGATTTCTTATGAACATTTTGGAAAGCAAGATATCATTACAAAATTCAACCATTTGGGTGCTCATCCGAAGCTGATTTAATTTGAGCATGTTTGAGGCCAATAAAACAAAACTCTCATGACTATCTCAGAATTCAATGGAAACAGGCTTGTTAGCCTCAATTTCGCATAAGGATTTCAGAAAGTAAGATATCATTGCCAATTTCAACAATTTAGGAGCTCATTTGAAGCCGATTTTATTTCAACCAGTTTGAGGACAATAGGACAATGTCACTATCTCAAAATTTAGTGCAAACACTCCCGTTAGGCTCGATTCAGTATGAGATTTCCATAAAGCAAGATATCATTGCCAAATTCAACCATTTGGGTGCTCATCCGAAGTTAATTTTATTTTAGCCTGTTTAAGGCCAATAATACAAAAATCTCGTCACTATCTTGTAATTCAGCAAAAACACTCCTATTAGGCTCAATTTCACATGAGGATTCCAGAAAGCAAGATATCATTGCCAAATTCAACCATTTGGGTGCTCATCCGAAATCGATTTGATTTGAGCATGTTTGATGTCACATCTCACTAATTTTAACCCTGAGAATGTAAGTAATAAATTAGATAGAGGGCCAAGTAATGAAGTAGACTCAAAGCCGAAACAATTTTTGAATTGAGATCCAACCCCTGATGAGATTGACATTTTTGAAATTATCAGTCCAGAAAAGGGCAAAATATGTCAGTTAAAAATTCCAAAAAAATTCTCAAAAAATTATAGAAAAATAAAATAGAGTGTTTAGAACTATACTTAGGCCTCAGAGGTGAAAATAGCATAAAAATTATTTATTACAGAATTTTCTGTAAACTAAGGTTTTTTTCAATTAAACAGTGAGAAATTGGCCAAAATTAATTTATTTAAAATATATAGAGGCTTTAATAGTTATGTAAAAAATATGAGAAAATTATTTGAAGGTTTTTTTGAGATAATAAAATTATTTTCAGTCTCTAAAAGTGAAAGGATTATTTCTAAAATAATTATTACTGAAATCTTAATAGTAAGGCTTGATTTTGGAAAAAATTCAATACAGGTAGTTAAAGGATGAGATAATTTCTAGAAAAATTCATGAGACCTTCCTACATTAAAAGAAATCTTGTGATGGGAAGAAATAAATTTTTGGAAGTCCAAAACTATTATTAGAAATCGGATACGGCAAAATTGGACTGAGGATTTCATGGGATTTGAGAGGCTACACCCCTTCCCTCTTCTTCAGCCATTTTTGGTGTGATATTGGGCCAAAACAGCCTAGCATTTTCATAGCCCATCTAGCCCAAAAGACTAAGAAATAAAATAATCAATTTAGTCACATGATTAGCCAAAAACACCTCAGTATTAAGGACACTTGGCACACTTAAAATTTCTGCAGCATATGAAAAGGGACACATACACATTTAGCACTAGATCTTTAAGGGACACTTAAAGCAAGGGGGGCCAAATTGTGCTCTATAAATTACCCCCTCCCAAGCCTTCATTTTTTGGTTAGTTTGTCTATTAAAGAGGGGAGTTTTTGCTACTGAAAATCCAGGTAAAGAGAGGAAGAACACAAGAAAAAGAGTAAGGATTCATCAAGCAAGGATCAAGCGTTAATAAAGGCATGTAAAAGCTTCAATATGGCTATGTTTTTAGCTTGTTTCAATTAGAGTTTGATGGCAAAAATCTTGAGGAACTTGCTGTCCAGATTTCAAAATTCTTGAGGAATAATTAGGGAAGGATAGAGACCATGATTAGAGGCTTGAGCTTGCTTGTTTGGTTTGTTGTTTCGATTGATTTTGGAAGAAACTTGGAAATCTCTTGGCCAAGCTAAGTTCAGGAGGTTAAAGGTTGTTTCAGATTAATTTGATGATTCCAATGAGCTTAGAATGTGATTTTGTGTAGAAAAACACTAAGAGGAAGTGTTTTAAAGCATTGGAATCAAAAATAAAAATTTTGAATCCTAATATGCATACCTCTCGGCCAAGAGCATTTGAATAGGGAGAAGTTTGATTTTGATAAAACCAAGTAGATATTTGAATTCTACATAAAAAAAATTACACAAAATGTGATTTTGTGTAGGAAAACACTAAGAGGAAGTGTTTGAAAGCACTGGAATCAAAAATGAAATTTTGAATCCTAATATGCATACCTCTCAGCCAAGAGCATTTGAATAGGGAGGAGTCTGATTTTGATAAAATCAAGTTGATATTTGAATTCTACATAAAAAATTGTGTAGGAATGTCAAAACAAAGGTGGAATATTGCCGTCAAAAATCAAAGAAAAAGGGAGCTATGGAATTGTCTTGATAGTTAATGGTAGTTTACATGGCATTATTGGTAATATAGAATATTTTGTGCATGAATTGATAGGAATTGTTCAAGTATACAAAGAGGAGCAAGAAGAAAGGAAGAAGGCCAAAGACTTTGATCATCAAAGAGGTAGCAATAAACTTGCAATTTGAATGCTAACTTGCTTTGCTTGTTTTGCTATGTGTTACTTGATTTTTCTATGCTATGATGTGATAGAGCTAGATGGATGATGATATGTTAACTCCAAGCATAATGTGCCTTGGCTATATGTAATGTTGAGTGGTATGATGATTTGTTTATCTGCTCCCTTCCTATGGCATAAGAACATGTTTAGTATGCATGACATTTTAATAGTGACATATGGTATTCTTGCATCGCATGTTTAGCATGATTATTGTGGTTCTTGCTATTGGGATTTCTATGAAATCTCACAAATAGTCAACAATCTAGGAGTTGAACCATCCAAGGAGCCGGGAAAGAAGCGATATTGGGATGAAGATTTATGTGCTTACTTTATTCATGAATTTATGTAGACTTTATGTATATGCAAATTTGTAATAAACATGTATGAAGTTTAGATGCTTGTACTTATGACTTTTCTGGTTGTAAAAGATTGGTAATATTGTGCTTGGACATGTTTTACATGAATGGAAGTATTCTATGATGTCAAGATAGGGAATGGTTAAGAAAAGATATGAAAATGGGATGAAATAACACTAAAAATCGCCAATTTTCATGTCAATGTGATTTTGACCAAATGAATGAGCTTTAAGCTAAACTTGGCAGATATATATAGATCATATTTTTAGCTTTAAAAGAAGGGGTAATTCATCAGAATTAAAGTTTTGTGCAAAAAGTTATGCCTATCCAAAATTAGGCATAAATCCTAGAAAATTGGAAATTTACCAGATGAAAAGTGTTTCTTTACGTGAAATCTAGGCATGATTGACAAGGCATTGATACCAGAGAGCATTTTTTTTTTCCTCTGAAGGTCGTCATAAGATCTTCAAGTATAACTTAGAACCACCTCATTTTAATTTTCGTAAAATTAGTTATGATTTTTCAAAATTTAGCCTAAGTTTGGGATTATAATGAATAGTAACCTGAAATTAAAAATTTTGAAACTTGAATTTTTCTAACTAGCCTTGAGAAATGGTTCTAATTGGTTCTATTTGAAAGATTATGTGGTCTAATAGGAAGGTTTTATATTTGAGGCCAATAGAATAAAAACCTCGTTACTATCTCAAAATTTAGTGGAAGCACTCCCATTAGGCTTGATTTTGATTGAGGATTGTAGAAAGAAATATATTATTAAAAAAATTCAACCATTTGGCAATAATCAAAAAGTTGATTTGATTTTAGTCTTTTTAAGGCCAATAGAACAAAAATCTCATCATTATCTCATAATCCAGTTGAAATACTACCGTTAAGCTTGATTTCTTCTGAGGATTCCAGAAAGTAAGATATCATTGCCAAATTCAAGCACTTGGGCACTCATCTGAAGCCGATTTTATTTTAGCCTACTTAAAGCCAATAAAACAAAGTCTTGTCACTATCTCAAAATTCAATAGAAATACTTCTATTAGGCTTGATTTTACATGAGGATTTCAGAAAGCAATATATCATTGCCAAATCCAACCATTTGGTTGCTCACTCAAAGCCGATTTGATTTGAGCATATTTGAGGCCAATAGAAGAACAAAAATCTCATCCCTATCTCTGAATTCAATGAAAACACTCCTGTTAGGTTTTATTTTGCATGAGGATTTCAGAAAGCAATATATCATTGCCAAATTCAACCATTTTAGCACTTATCCAAAGCCAATTTGATTTTTACATGTTTGAGGCCAATAGAACAAAAATCTCATCACTATCTCATAATTCAATGAAAACACGCTCGTTAGGCTCAATTTCGCATGAGGATTCTAGAAAGCAAGATATCATTGCCAAATTCAACTATTTGGATGCTCATCCAAAGTCGATTTTATTTTAGCATGTTTGAGGCTAGTAGAATAAAAATCTCGTTACTATCTCGGAGTTCAGTAGAAACACTCACATTAGGCTAGATTTTGATTAAGGATTGTAGAAAGGTACATATGATTGCCAATATGATATTTAAGGTGGTTGGGAGTTTTCATAATAGAGCTTAAGCAATTGTCCACTGACCTTAAGTGCGCAACTAGTTCTCTCATCTAGAACCTCCACCATGCCAAAATCATGCACTTTGGTAACCATATATGGTCCATCCCATCTTGCATTCAGCTTTCCTTGTCTAAACTTGAATCTAGCCTTGAATAAAACAGCACAATCAGCCTCTTTAAAATGCTTTCTTTAGATGCCTTTATCTTGAATAAGCTTTGTCTTTTCTTTATACATCCTTAAGTTCTCATATGCTTTAAGTTTGATTTCTTCTAACTCTTGTATTTGTATTTTTCTTTCAATTGTAGTGGTTTCCATATCCATATTGCAGACTTTGACTGCCCAATAGGCTTTATGTTCAAGTTCTACATGTAAGTGACATGCTTTTCCATACACTAGCCTATAAGGAGACATCCCAATTGGGGTCTTGAAAGCTGTCCTATATGCCCACAAAGCTTCTTCCAATGTAACACTCCAATTCCTCCTTGTTGGCCTCACTATCTTCTCAAGAATTTATTTAATTTTGCTGTTTGAAATTTCTGTTTGGCCATTAGTCTAAGAATAATAAGTTGTGGACATCATTTTAGTTATTCCATATTTAGCAAAAAGACCATCAAACAACTTCTTACAGAAGTGTGTGCCTCTATCACTTTACAAAGTATCAAACGATAGAATTTCAAAATGTCATCTTATTTTCTAAAATCCTCTCGATAAAGCAAGCCTAACTGGCACATGTCCAATAAATTTTGAGATAGTGATATGAGAGGACGATACAGATCGGTTAGAAACAAGTATAGGATGGAATGAGACCCCAAAAAAACCTACCTCTTGCAACCCCAAACACAAGAAACTGGATGGATGATTGAGGTAGGACCTTGAGAGAACTTGTCTCTTACAACCCTAATCATGAAAACACCACAAGGTTGATTACTCCCTTGATACTGTTGAGTATTCTCATAAAAATACAAGGATGTCAACATAGCCCACATAAAGAGAAATAAAATTTTCATATTATTAATTATTCAAGTCTTCTCTGTCTAAAAAGAGTACATATTGAATTATTTATAAATTAAGATTCTTAAAAACCCTAAAATGAAAACCCTAATTGATAACTTAAGCCCTAAAAGCCCATTATAAGTTATTAGAGCCTAAAACACTAACTAAATAAAATGTATGAAAAATACATTTAAAAATATAATAAAATTAGGAAAATCAAAAGACTTTTTAGAATGCTCTAACTTGCTAGTCAATATAGAATAATCTAGATCACTCACTACATAAGAGGATCCCATCATTAATGAAAAGGATCTTATTTTACTTTCTACTAATTAATGACATAGAAAATATGTAAGTCTTTACCGTCAAGAAGCAATGAATACAAAATAAGAAACTATAAAATATGAAACCAATTAAAACAAATAAAATCTTAATTAATGCCATAGAGGAAGCTCTTGATGCTTTTTGAATCTTCTTGGGCTTTGCAAATAGATCTTCATAAATCTTATTCATGTCCATAAGCATGTATGGGCTTTTAAGACATCCATTTAGGTTTGAATATGGATGAATCACGTTCTGGGGCTCTCATGGTCCAAAGCATAATGCACTTGGGCCTAGTTTGAAAGATTATAGTTCTAATGGACTCCTCTATGCACATAAACTTATATTGGGCCTTTACTAACATGGGAATTAGGTTCAAATCTTCCTTTTAGGCTCTTTGAACATGCTCTTGACTTTCTCAACATCCAAGTGTCCATACACCAACGATTAATTTGCCATGGTGGCTTTAGGGGTGGTTTGTCATGTGTCCACTCAAGCTCCATGCAGATAATTGTCCATGTCTTCATCCAAGCAATATCCATGTCCTCCTCCATGTAAGCATTCTCGAGATATAAATTCCTTAAATACTCTAGAGGACTTGTTAGGCCTCTAAGTAAATGAGTGCTATTTGACCCCATATTGTAGGGTAGATCTTGAAAGATATGAAAGATCTCCCTCCAAGCCATACATACAACTTTCATCGAATACGACTTTCCACAAAATTCTATATGTATCTATAAGATCGAGTATAGAATTCTGTTTATTCACTTAAAATTGAGTATCCGTTAGGCTTCATGACGTCCATATTAAACTTTTTATGGTATGCTATCATTCCCTTCCTCTTCGAAAAGATTCGTTCTTGAATCTTGGCCTAGATCAAAAGGAAAGAAATTAGAGTTTTCAAAAATAATATGAACACAAAACTTACCAAATGGAGAAATCTTGTTCATGAAATTATGGGTCTTTTCAAGATCTTGAGAGGGATCTTGATTCCTTAGATTCATTTTAGGAGACTCAAATTTAGAAAGCCGTTGAAACTTGCTTTGGGTCAAAAATCTTTTCTTTGTAACATGTATCTAAATATAAATGATTATTTGAAACCTTTTTCCACTGACAACATAACCTAAAGCCACAGTAAAATCCAAATAACAAGAAAGCCTCTTAACCATAACTTTCATATTATATGAACACCTATGAACAATAAAATTCATGTAACAATGAAAATCTAATGTGTGAAGTTCAAGGTATCTTAAAGGCAACAAGTCATCTTGAGTAACAAAATTTAGGCCATTAGAATGTTTTTCAATATTGCTTGAATGAAATAAGAATCCATTGGTTGGCTCTTTAGGAAACAAATCTCCTCATCAAAAACAGAAGGAGAAGAATGATTGAGATAATTAGTAATCAAAGAAATATCATTGTAATCACTCTTAATCTCACTTTTCTCACATGTATTTCCATTTTCTTTTCACTCAACTCAATTTATGAGAAGGGAGAGCATTGGGTGAATTCAATTATTGTATTAAGGCACCAAAGGCCATTGAATCCTAAAGACTATAATAGAACTCTCAGAGGTGTTTTCAGAACTGGATGTAAGTCACGTGGTTGGACTTTGCTTATGTTCTTCTCTCTTTCTACTTTTTCGGTGAAACCTTTCTAACTCTAGCTTATTTCATTTACATTATTGTTTTTGAATCCTAAAATTTTTAATATCACATAATTCACCCCCCTCTTGAGCTGTTCTGCCATTCTAAGAGTGATTTCATATCAATATGAGATATATTGTATGTATACACTCCATTCTGTACCTTCTTTGATTGAAGAATCTGTCTTCATATTCCATCATTTTACTTTAAAAAGGGTCATCATTCTCAGATTCTGAAGGACAAATTGAGTCATTAATTGAATTACCCCTTTAATTTGAAAGAAAAAGGTTCAAGTTTGACAGCATTAAGAAGTATGCGTTCCTTCGCATCAATATCCATATTGTGTAATCTATACGGAAAGTCATATTGTTAGTACGTCATACATAGTATTAACTTACTTGTTAGTAAGTCATACATAGTATCCACATCTAGTTTTAATATGGCATCTCTTCCGATTTATCATATTCATTTATACGGTAACATAATGAGCATGAAAATAACAAACACTGCTAGACAAACATAATAATATGAACTATATGGCTTCTTGTAGTCTATCTGCTTGCGGCGCTAATCTTGCAGATTAGCCAACTTCAATTAAGGTCACTTGTCTCTTCTTGCATATAAAGATACATAACCCATATTTTATGAGAAAATATCTATATGGACCACAAATAGCAGTATCCTCTTTTAGAATCATCACCATATTGCTGAAGATTATGTTCAATTAGACCTCCGGAGTATTATGAGGAATATTAATATCGCGTCTTGTTCTTGTTTCTGGGGGTCCAATGAGCAAGTCAGTTTCCACATCTGAAGTTGGACTATTTTCCGAGGAGGTTGGATTTTCACTTGTATTCTCTGTCGTCTGATGCATATCAGGCATCATACCATACTGCACAGTAAAATATCCCATTACAAACTGATAACAATGTTACAAGCGCATTGCACTTGGTTTGGCTCTAAAAGTAACTAGCCCATATAAATTAATACCTCTTCATAGAGCCTTGCGTTTTCTGCTCTTAGAGTATTTCCCTGGTTGGCAACAATAAAAATCAGCATTTTGTAGCCTAATTAAGCAAATCTTTCCATGGAGTCAAATTCATGTTCATAGAGAATATATAGTGCATATAGACAAATATTTTCTTGGTTTTCGGGATGTGACTCAGGGTTTAGACAAAAAGAGTTCAAATGGTAATAAATTCTTAAGAACAATATATAGTGCATATAGTTCCAATATGACTATTTTGCAGATTGAATCATGATAGGTGGATCAACTCATGAACATCTTGATGTAAAATAGAAGAGGAAAGAGGAAGGGATGAGATCAGAAAAAGCAATGAAGGAAAGGGAAAAAGAGACGGAGAAGAGGAAACAATCTGAGAGAAAATTAATTATCTGTCAATTCAATATTCAAAATCTGCCATCTAATGAGAAACCTAGAGTTACTTATACTAAAACTGAAAATAACAACAACAACTAATCCTAATAATAAAATACTGACAAATCTAATTGAATCCTAAAAATCTTAATAATTCAAATATCCTAGACATATAATAAATCCATAATTATATTCAAGTATTAACCATATCCTAGACATGTGAATGCAGGGATTTGATCAATTGAAGAAGAGCTGATTTGGAAAGCTAACAAAAATTTCTTTTCTTTTCTGACAGTTTTAACAACAAATGACAAGCAAATGCAAAATCGTATTCAAGTATTAACCCACTAAACAGCTTACCTTTTCTTTTATTCGCTCAATTTGTTCTGTAAAAGCCCGATTCTGAAAAATAGAAAGTTGAGATTCGGATATAAAATTAACAGTACTTTCAGAGTAAGACCAATGTTAATGTTAACCTTTCTTGCTCGGACGTTTATCACACTCCTTTGTAACTGCTGTTGTATCTCTTCTAGTTCTGCTAGGGAGCATGACCCTAATCCTTCTCCCAAGAGTTTCCTGAAGGATTGAAATAAATTACAAAAGCAAATTAAAACGTTCTTTTGTGATGATCAACCCCTTAATTATTACGTCAGGTTTGAAGAATTTAAAATTGAATGAAACCGTTTTGTAACTTCAAGATGTTCAACTTTTCCCATCATGCTTTCTGCTTCCTCCTTTAAAAGCTGCCATTGATAAGAAAGTATCGTTAAAAGCATCATCATCAACAAATACTGTTGTACATACAGTGTGTGGATTTGTCAAAGGAAAAGTCCCACACTGCTTGGGATTATGGGGGTCTAAGTAATAGGTAATGTTGGGTTACTATGTGAGCCAAGAGGAGAAGTGAAATTGCATACACAACAGGCCACCGGAGACCAATCTAGCAATTCACCTCACCCCTTGTGCATGAGTCAAATGTTGTACTGGGCACTTATTAAAAATATTTGTCTAATTAATATGCCATTTTGATTACAATTATGCCTTTTCAATGTTCATAACCAAAGATTTTATTCATCATAAATAGTCATTAAACAAGTTAATTACTACTTGAAACTACTCATTTAATTATATGAGTTAATTGCCATTAAGCACATTTAGATGTGTCCAATGATGTTGTAATCCGGAGCCTATAAAAGGGCCAGAGACTGAAGTTTAGTGTAACCCTTAAGCTTTGAGCTTTTAGGCAACTTTCTTCGCTCCTTTGGTATTCTACCTTACTGAGTTCTTTTATCTTTCGTTGTTTTGTTCACCCTATTCTTACAAAAAGAATCCGTCTAATTCTAGAGAGTGCCACTTCTTGTTTTGCCTTTAGTTGCGGAGTAGTTCTTAAGGACAGTATCCGAAGAACACGACTCGGATTTACTGTTTATCTGCAGTTGTTACCATCAATAGGATTTGCATAGCATTATAGAGGAGTTGGAAGATCTGCTACTTTTTTGGAGAATTTAGGTGCTACCGCCAACAAATACAATGTACAAAAACTAATTTATTCTCATCTTGAGTTTTACCAAAAAAATTTTTAAGTAGTCTCCCCCAACATAATTTTGCAGATTTTTTAAAAACCTTTCTCCAACAAGTATATGCCTATATGTTTGGCCTTGCTTAATAACCAACATTCAGCTCCTCAAATCAAATATCGAAGTTTAAGCTTAGGACATGAAGGCTTAAGCTTTAGTTCTGAAGAAATATGTGCCAGTGATAGCATATAATTTCCAAAACTGGGACCATAATTCAGATTCAGATCTGATCCTTCTTCGCTGGTTTCATCATTAAGACAGTTTTGGGGAACTTCTTGCTTGCGGATTCATCTATTGCTGATTCATCATTAAGACAGTATTTTCAACTAGATAATAAGCTTTGTTTTCGACAAAGACAGATGTAATGATTGTGCGCAAAGATAAGAAAATACTTCAAAAATTACTAAACACATGAAAACCTGCATATTTTGTTCCAAGTATCTGGTGGCTGTCTCAGCATCTCTATTATAACTACGATATCGTTTAATTGTCTCCTGCAACCTGTAGAATCAAAGCAAGTATTTCCAGTAAGATTGTATGTGCATGCCAAGTTGATCCTTGGATAAAAATCAGTCATGAGAAAGGAGACAAAGGGCATTATCAATCCCTAAATCCCGGAAAGAGGTGGAAAATAAATTTTCAAATGACATCAATAAAACTGTAGAGAAGAAAAAGGTTTTACACTAGAGTAATGTCCAGATTTTGAGGCATATTTATATATTTAGTATTTGATAGGGTCTTTCCATATAGGCCACGTAAGGTTTTTTGAGATGCCTGAGTCTAGTATTGAGATACTTCAATGGGACAAATACTAAACTAGGGTACTTCTCCTATCTCAGTAGTTAGATTTTTGGAGGATCATCCTAGGGTCTTCATCACATAGAAATTATATATATATATATATATATATATATTTTAGGCGTAAGGGATGTGAAAATCAGTCGCACCTTAATTTTCAGGTTATGACAGTGATCTAAAATTGAAAGCTTCGGATAGCCTACAGGAAATTTGCCATTATGCACCAGAAACAACAATTAATATATGCTACAAACGTGATAGGTATTTAATTAACTGACATATTAAGTTCAAACTATTACACAATGAACATGAATAAAGGTTCCTTCTGGCATGTTGTTCATATGATCAACATCTTAAGCCTCGATATTGGTTTTTCTTTCCTAGGCAAGGGCACGGCGTGGGGGGCAACTGACACCCCCAGGTCTTTTACTTGGGGGTGTAATTTTCGCTGCAAAAATAACGTGCCCTAGAAACTGGTTAACTAACTTGACTGAAAAATTAGATACAAGAATCAATAGGGAGAAACAGAATAACAGATTGCACCGCTATGTACAGTCTGGTTCATTTTCATACATATTGCTGTGTAACTTATAGCAACTAGTCCAGGTAACTCAGCATCATGCAACGCCGGATAGGATTTACAAGTGGATCTGACTTTTTTTTTTTTTTTTTACTTTGTTGAATAAATTTTGAAGTTTGGCTCATAAATCTGGAAAACACATCAGCTAGTTGTGCTATAGAACGACTTGAAGAGGCGGCAAGTGAAAGAGCTTGGGATATCTAGAGAAGTCTTCTACTGCAAATTACAGGCTAATCTGTTTCACTGGAAGTTAGTCAAATCAAATATTATATGCATCTTCGTCATCATAAATTCAATTACTTGTATAATTAGAGTTCCTTTTGTGCAAGAAACCATTAGTAAAAATGGTTAATAACATATGCTGTCCAAATGGAAACAAACAATTACTATATGCACAATGGGCAACAAGTCGACGTCTCATCCCATATCATACGTACCAAGTGCAATGGCTTCCAAGTCATTTATTCCACAGAACTGAATGAAATTAAAATTAAAATCGGAATATATTAATAATATAAATAAAAATAATTTTTTATCTTCACTTAAAAATAATGAAAGAACGTATTTAATTAAATAATACTTCCTTTAGTTCTATATGTAAGAATTAATTGGAGAGTTTGTTTTGATCCTTAATACAAGACCTAAACTCATTTTGCCCTCTAAATTTATGATTTTTCTCCCAAACTATCATCATGGGTAGCTTCAATATATATGACTAAAGAAGGCATTTTAAAAACTTAACATGTATTTTTTATAAATAACTATCTTAACTAATTTTTTTTATACCAATAAATTAGCATGCAGCTCTTATGCTTATAAAAAGGGATATTTAGAAATATACAATATATTTATAACATATATTTATGTGCTTTCTAAAAGAGTTGTGCGCTCAACTAAACGTCTCAGTTCCGGCTCATAGGGAAGTTAAACATCTCAGTTCCGGCTCATAGGGAAGTGAAACTAGTTATAGTCGAACCAGTACTGTTAGAGTTTGTTTCACCACGCGCAAGATCGACGTTAACTTCTCGACTGTACTGAACCAAAGACAGTTCTTAACCTGAAACATAAAATAAGTTCTGAGCTATCTATCATCGACTAAATTTTTAGTAAAGAAGGGGGTGGAGCTGAAATTTTGTGGACAGAAAACTTGGATAGAGAGTACTACCGTCATTCATAACCAGATACAGTAGATGGAAAAAAAAAACAAAAAGAAGAATTTGAATTGCCACTTCAGCGATGAAGACACAGTATTCGCCACCCCTATTTCAGTGGTTGAGTTTACCTACTCGCTCCATAAATGGAAAATTTTGAGGACGGCGTTTGTGGGTACGATGAAACTCTCAACTTTTTGTCGCTTGCATGAGACATTTCACTATAAATTAACTAGGATGATACAGATTCATCATGCAGTGGTCATCTCACAAACCATAAATATGTGATTGAAGAAACTATACTCTAAAAGCAGATTAATTGACAGTAATGTAATGCAAAGCACGAATATATATACATATATATTACCTGGAGCTTGAAAATTCAAAGAGCTTGCCTCTGGGAGAGAAGATGATGAGAGCAACCTCGGCATCACACAGAACTGAGAGCTCAAAAGCCTTCTTTAAGAGTCCATTACGCCTCTTCGAGAATGTCACTTGTCTGTTCGTCGCGTTCTCTATACGCTTCATCTCTATCTTCCCTCTCACCATCTTTAATATACTCTTGACGCCTCTCTCTCTCTCTCTCTCTCTCTCTCTCTCTCTCTCTGTGTCTAGCTCTCTCTCTTTGTGAAGATCTAAATCAGGAAATACCTGGGATATGGAGCGCTATACATATCTATGGCTGGCCAGAGAAAAGGTATATAATGGGTGGTTTCTGGAGAGAGATTTGAAATAATTAAGAGGGGAGATAAATGGGAATGTACACCGAATTGGCAAAAACCCAAAAAAACTTGAGGCTGTGTTTAGAGATGGGAATCAGGGCTAGCCCAGGGCTGACGGGTTTAAAAGGGTTGGCCTTCTAAGGCTGAAATTTCAAAAATACCCCAATTTACTAGGCCTGATCCTTAAGCTACAGCGCTCAGGGCCGGCCTGCAGGCTTTTGGCTCGTTTAAGAAAAAAATACTATTTTTTATATTTATCATATTTTTTATAAAAAAATAAAAATAAACCAATGAAATTATTAAAACAAGACATAAATATGAATAAAATTAAGTCATAAATATAAAACATCATCATATATAAATATCCATCAACATCCAAGAATATCTAAAACACTCATTAACAAGATAACAACATCCAAAAGTGTTATCTATAGTGTAATTGTGCAATAAATAAAAACTATCATTAATCTTTTGAAACTTCATCATCACTATAATTAATTACTCTTCTTCATAAGTATGCTTTTCTTTCATAACAAAAATATCAAGTTTTTCTTCTTTATAGAAATTTTACTTTTAAATTTTACAATCTAACTATTATTTTACTTTAATGTGAGAAACATTGTTGTTGAAACTCATGAATTTCTAATTCAAATTATAGAATCACAAGTTATATAAGTATAAAAATACTCTATTATCAAATATATATATATAGTTTAAAAATATCAACGCATATAATATAAATCAAATCATTATTAAAGTCCAAATTAACTCATTTTTTAAAAATTTAATTGGATAAATTATTGTCTAACACTAAATTTAATTTTAAAATGATAATAATAACAACTAAATATTTGAAATATTATTAACAATGTAAAAAATTAATAATATTATAATTATATAAAAAAATTTAAAAAACAAAAAAAAATATAAAATGGCTTAAAAGGGCCGGCCCTTTTAAGCCCTCGGCCCTCCAGGGTCAGCCCTCCAAGGCTTATTTCCCATTTAAAAGAAAAAATATCAAACCTGGCCCTCACAATTTCATGGCCTAAACGGACCGGTCCGTTTTCCCGACTCTAGCTGTGTGTGAATAGAAATGGAAAGAAATGAAAGAAGGGGTGAGAAAGAGAGACAGAAGAAAAAGAAAATGAGAGTGTACTTTGAAATCCAAAAAAAAAAAAAACAGAGAGAGAACTGTAGAATACCTTCTCAAAACTGCGTACACTGTTCAGTCCAGGGAGAGAAAGAGGATGCCCCGATTACGCAAGAGAGGATGCGGCCATATATTTATATCATCCAAAAATGAATTCACTTATATAACCAGCTTGGATCCATTGCTGACACTATAATTATTAGTTGTATTATCGGTTTGGATTGAATTTGTAATCAATTACATATGACAAAATTTTAATTTATTGAAAATTATCCAAATACACTTTTGTTTGTGTTTGGGTTAGAAGTGGTCAGAAAATAAATTTTAAGTAAAATTAAGTTTTAATTATGATTTTGAGAATAGATGTAGTTGTCATTGATTTATAAAATTGATTTTAGGTATTACCGAAAAACAAAATTGGAAAGCCGAAACTATGGTTTCTTAAAAAAAAAAAACCCAAAATCATACTTACCTCGTAAGCTACCGAACACATTTTTAGTGTTTTGAGATTTTTATATCATATTCCTTCAATCATTAATATAAGACCTAATTGTTGAGTAATTTTGATTCTAAATATAAGACTTATTTCTCATGTTTATCTGTTTTTTTAAATTATTCCTATAAATATTCCCTCAACCATAATCAAGTAGGAGAGGGAGATCAAAAAAGATATTAAAAAAGATGATTATAGTATTTTAGGAAAAAAAACATGTCATACTACCTCCGGTCCTAGTTATAAGACCTCGTTTATAATCTATAAACGAGATCTTATAATTAGGACCTCATTAAATAGGTATTACATTATATAGATATTATAAATTTAAAAAAAAACTGAGCCTTGAACTTTTAACGGGCAATGTTTATAATTTGACTCGTAATAATATAATTTATGATAAATTATAGTCTGTCGATATGTATAATAAAATTTATAATATAATCAACAAATAGGCATTTGTCCTAAGGAAATATACCTACTCTAGTACAAAATCTTAGGTTTGAGTTTTTCTGAATGGCAAACGCATTTTTGAGAGATCTACATCTAATTAAACCCAACAATAGAAAAAGTAACTTTCTCAAAAATAAGTTAATTAACTATTGTAGAAATGAATTATGTTTAATGAAAGGCTAAAGTATATATTTAGTCTTTTAACTTTATGTAAAGTTTCAGTTTAATCCCTTAACTTTAAAAAGTATACTTTTAGTCCTTTAACTCCAAAATTTTTAGTCTTAAATGATGATTTTTTACAACAACTATGATTGTTTTGAATATTAAACCTTATATGTTGGCATTTAGTAATATTTTATCAGCATCCAAGAGCTCAATATTATCATTTTTTGTTAATAGTTTTAGGATTAGAGAATTAAAAGTTTACTTTTTAAAGCTAAAAGATCAAAATAAAATCTTGTATAAAGTTGAAAGACTAAAAGTATACTTTAGCCTTAATGAAAAACAAAACACATAATTATAATTATACTCAATATTATTAGAGCATTTTATTATATGTTCATATATTTTAATTTATAATTTTATGCAAATTTATTTTTAAGTTTTTATTTTTTATATCTTTGTATTTTACGTTTGTTAACAGTTATTATAATGTTAATTAATCAGTATAGATAGAGAGTGAGAGAGAAAGAGAGAGAGAATTTATTTCAAACAATGTTTTCTTTTCATTGGAAACAGTCATATATACATTCCTTCGCCGTCTATAGTAAAGTTTAACTCACCTTCTTTTTTAGTAATCAACAATCTTAGGCCTCCTCGTTCTCTTCCACTACCGCATAAAGGAACCAGCGGGATTCAAAATCTCATCATTCACCCCAGATAGAAAAAAATTGAAACTTCATCATTGGGTAATTAAAACTTTAGTTCACTTGCACAAAAAAGGAAAAATCTTCATAGAAGGAATAAAATCATAAAAATCATTATGACATTACCATTGTTTTCCTCACAATCTTTTGTTGGTTTGGGATGACGAAATGGAACGCGCGGGGTTGATGGAACCTTAGAGTAATGACTCCCTTTCATTCTTTCTCAAGTTCTAAGTTTTTGAAATTAAATTGTGTTTAATTAGTTATGATTAATACAAACTGACATTTAATTAGTAGGTTAACATGACATATATACAAAAAATGAAAAATTAATCATTTAGTCTCTATATTTTTTTACTCAATTTAAACCCATCACTTCTTAAATTTTGACTAATTTAATCCTTATATTTTAGATCCATTTAAAACTTAGTCTTCAACTTTGATAATATATATTTTTACTCAATTTAAACTTTGATTCAATACAATTTAATCTATATAGTTTTAACATTTAAAATATTAGTCCCTACTCTTAAAAAAGTAAAATTATCTACTTAAAGCTTGGGAACTAAAGTTTTAAATAATTAAAATTATAGGAAATTGAGTAAGAGCAAGTCAAACTTTGAAAATTATGTTACAACTAAGTGGGTATTCCCTCAAACATCAATTTTAATTTGTGCTTCATAACATAAAATTCTTCTTATATATTTACTTCGTATAGAATAAAATTACTCAAAATAATAAACTACCAATCACCCCTAATCAAAATATTATAACCAAATGATTAATTTTCTAAAAGAAATATCCTTTTGTTTGAGCAAACTAATTAAGGACATTAGCACTTTGAAAACAATAGTAAAGAAAATGCTTGCGGTAGACAAGCACTTCTTGAAGCATGACTATTAGTGCTTGTTTGAGAAATCTCCATGAGTACTTTGAGAAGTGTTTTTACGCAACTAGAAACAAAAATTTCTTATCTACTTATCTTAGAGTGCAAAATCAATTAAAATAAGTTAATTCAAAATTTTCCTTCTTTTCTTATTCTCTATTTTTAATTTACACAGTTTATATAAGTGTAAGTTGAGGAGAAGAAACAAAAGAACATTACATACAAAGAAGAGAAAAAATGATAGTTTAGGATCTCATAACAATATCAATATTAAATAAAATTTTTTGAAGATTTTCAGTGCTGAATTTAGGAATTTAAGTTGGAGTCTTCATTCGATATTAACTTTGTTGTAAGATTTTTAGTTCTCATTCTCTCAAAAATGAATCAATAATTGTTGATCGAGTGGTGGAAGGTAATATTCCACAATGAAGATTTGAATTATTTACGTATTGTAAGTTAAAAAATAAAATTATGTTAATAAGCTGCTGTATTTAAAACTCGATCATATTTTAAAAATTTAACACATGTAATTCAATTTTTCTAAATCTTTCAATTAAAAATCGAAATTGTATTGAAAATATTTAAAATTATTATGATATTCTGAAATCCAAATTAAATACATTCAATATTTTAAAAGTATTTTACATTTATAATTATTTTTGAGAAATACGAGTGTTTTCTAGCCGTGAAAATGTGAGTGCCGCTCTAGTTCTTATTGTAAATGGCTTCTAGTGAACAAAAATCTTAAATATAAGTTACTTGGAAGCTATTAATTATTGTCTTCAATTTTATCTTTTTAATGAGTTAGAGAAAAAATAAGAGATGAGAGAAAACATATAGCATATTTTTTAGTACATATTCTTTTAACAAGGCAACTGGCAACCACAGAAAATTTTATCAATTTAAAATATACTACTTCCGGTTCTAATTATAAGAACTAGTTGACTAATTTGAGGAGATTAAGAAAAAAAGTTAAGTTAGTTATTTGTAATAAATAGGTGTTATCTTTCCTAAAATATCTTTACTAATTAAGTGTATTGGTTAGAACTGCCATTATTAGTAGGATTATCTTAAAAAAAATGTATAAATATAAGAGACAAAGTGAATGGAGTCTTATATTTAGGATCAAAATAAAATTCAAACAAAGTCTTATATGAAAGACTGAAGGTAGTATTTATTAACTTAACTGTCGTTTTTTGATTTATGAAAATTTGTTGAATGTAGTATATAATAAAGACCAGAATAGTAAGTTTTTCTTTTTGCCATGGAAAAACATGAGTAAGTAGATATAAATGATAATAATTGTACTCATGAAATTTTTGGAGAAAGAAAGTAAAACATACTTAAAATTTTGAAATACTACCTTCGGTCCTTAATATAAGACCTTGTTTGACTTTTATTTTAGTCCTAAATATAAGACCCAAATTCACTTTATCTCTCATATTTATGTATTTTTTTCCAAAGTAATCCTTCTAACAATGATAGTTTTAGTTAATGTACTTGATTAGTAAGGATATTTTAGGAAAGACAACACATATTTGTTACAAATAACTAACTTAGTTTTTTTTCTTAATCTTTTTAAATTAGTCAACTAGCTCTTATAATTAGGATCTCAGAGGTAATATCAAAGAAGGGAATTTTAATTTTGTAATCCCGGAGTAGTAATTTTGAAATGCTGGAGAAAAGACATTATCACCCTTACTTTGTCTAGAATACTCCTTCAGCACCCGTCACTAGCCAGCAGCAGCTCCGGCGCTGGTGATCCCTTGCCAGTTGCCACCCGCATGAAAAAGCTCCTATTTTATGGGGCTTTCTTCATGAATTTATTCAAGTGTTTTGAATTTTTGAAACTAAAATAATAAATAATAAAAGCGTAATAATAAATAGCGAAATAAATGTAATAAGTAGTCAACTATTTTACTATTTAATACTCTTGTTTTGTAAATTTTAAAAAATATATACTATTAATTTTAATATGTGAATAAATTTATAGAGAAAGCCTTTGTTACTAACTATTTACAATACTTAATTCGTTATTTATTACTTTAGTTTCATTATTTATTACTCTTATTTTGAAAATTAGAACAATATATTAGGAACTCCAACATTAGAGTAAATTCATTAAAAAAAAAAAAGAAGCTCATATTACAGACTATTTACTACATTTACTTTGTTATTTACTATTTTGGTTTCATTATTTACAACTCTTGTTTTGAAAGCTTGAGAAACGAAATAGAAATTTACATGCTTAAATAAATTTATTCAGAAATCTCTTATTGTTGACTATTCATTATATTTATATTCCTATATATCCTGTATATTATTTTGGTTTTACTATTTACTACTTTTGTCTTATTTAAAAATTGTAATAAGAGCTTTGCTAACAGCGGGCAAGGTCATCCGCGCTAAAGTTTTGTTGGCCGCCAAGAGTGCTCACGGGGCATTTAGGGGGGGAAAAAGCACCGAGGGCTCGACATTTTAAAATTCCAAATCAACGTAACTTTTCTTTTTTGGACTCACAAATCAACGTAACTAGGAATTGCCGAAATTTGAAACCCTCATATAGAATTTTGTGCTTTTAACCAGTGATCGAAGTTAAAGTTCGGGGAACATCCGTACGCAAAAGTACTAAGGGCCAATCACAACTCGAAAACGCATCGTTTTCAAATCATCGCACTTATTGCCAATGGTCCCAAGTGTCCCCATTTTTCCCCAGCGGTTGTAATTGAAATTTTATATATATTTTTTTGGGAAAATTACAAATAAAAACCCCTCAATATATAAAATAACAATCAGGGACTCTGAATTTGAAAAATTGCTCACAAGGACCCGGTCCCAATTTGCAATTATGAAATCATGGCCAAATTACCAAAATACCCCTCTTTAATTTTTTTCCAAAAAAGAACACCCTTGCCTCGCCGGAGTTCCGGCCGCCGGAGCTCCGCCACCTCGACTGCCGGCCGCCGGAGCTCCGATGCCGACGGCCGGATTCCGGCGGCCTTCCTTTATTTTTTTTTTGAAACTGTTTTTTTTTTTAAATTGGGGGGAAGTGAGGTTGGGGGGGTTTGATCCCCCAACCTCATGCTTCCCAAAATTAGGAATGACCATTGAGCCAACAAATTTTTGCTAACATTATAATACAAAAAAAAATATAAGTTAACTCATTTACTCTTGTTCCAGGTGATAACAAGAATATATTTGAAAATAACAAGTTTTGATTATAAAATAACAAGTCTGGGATTAAAATTTAACAACACGTTTTTTTTTATAACAACACACTCTGTTGCAGGTGATAACAACAATACATTTGAAAATAACAAGTTCTGATTATAAAATAACAAGTCTGGGATTAAAATTTAACAACACGTTTTTTTTATAACAACACACTCTGTTTCAGGTGATAACAACAATACATTTGGAAATAACAAGTTCTGATTATAAAATAACAAGTCTGGGATTAAAATTTAACAACACGTTTTTTTTTATAACAACACACTTTGTTGCAGGTGATAACAACAATACATTTGAAAATAACAAGTTCTGATTATAAAATAAGAAATCTAAAATTAAAATTTAACAACACATTTTTTTATAACAATTAATTATTTTATACTTTTGAAAAATAAATTATTATAACTTATAAAAAGTATTTTAAATCTATTTAATTTGCTAAAAAAATAATTTTTATCTCCAATTTATAATCAAAACTTGAAGTGTAATTTATTATAGATTAAATATACTTTTTTATTGTTCAAATTTATAAATAAAATTTAGAGAAAATGACAACACACTTTTTTAATTTTTCTTAAAAATTTTTTAATCTATATATCTACACAACTCATTATAAATCAAACTACTTCTTATAAATTATAAATAGTATAATTTATTGTAGATTAAAAATACTTTTTGATTGCTTAAATTTATAAATGAAATTTATCTCTAATTTATAATTAAAAATACTATTTTTTTCTTTAAATATTAAAATTTATTATTAAGTATTTAAATATTATAGTATAATTTATTGTAGATTAAAAATACTTTTTGATTGCTTAAATTTATAAATGAAATTTATCTCTAATTTATAATTAAAAATACTATTTTTTTCATTAAATATAAAAACTATTTTTAATATTTAAAGAATGAAATAATAAATTATACTATAATATTTAAATACTTAATAATAAATTTTAATATTTATAGAATGAAATAATATAAAAATATTATAATGAGTTGTATAGATATATAGATTAAAAATTAAAAAAATAAAAAATAAAAAAGTGTGTTGTCATTTTCCCTAAATTTTATTTATAAATTTGAACCATAAAAAAGTATTTTTAATCTATAATAAATTACACTTCAAGTTTTGATTATAAATTGGAGATAAAAATTATTTTTTTAGCAAATTAAATAGATTTAAAATAATTTTTATAAGTTATAAATAATTTATTTTTCAAAAGTATAAAATAATTAACTGTTATAAAAAAATGTGTTGTTAAATTTTAATTTTAGATTTCTTATTTTATAATCAGAACTTGTTATTTTCAAATGTATTGTTGTTATCACTTGGAATAAAATGTGTTGTTATATAAAAAAAGGGTGCTCTTAAATTTTAATTCCAGACTTGTTATTTATAATCAGAACTTGTTATTTCCAAATGTATTATTGTTATCACCTGAAAAAGAGTGTGTTGTTATAAAAAAAACGTGTTGTTAAATTTTTATCCCAGACTTGTTATTTTATAATCAGAACTTGTTATTTTCAAATGTATTGTTGTTATCACCTGCAACAGAGTGTGTTGTTATAAAAAAAAAACGTGTTGTTAAATTTTAATTCCAGACTTGTTATTTTATAATTAGAACTTGTTATTTTCAAATCTATTATTGTTATCACCTGGAATAAGAGTAAATAAGTTAACTTATATTTTTTTTTGTATTATGATGTTAGCAAAAATTTGTTGGTTCAATGGTCATTCCTAATTTTAGGAAGCATAAGGTTGGGGGATCAAATCCCCCAACCTCACTTCCCCCCAATTTTTAAAAAAAACAGTTTCAAAAAAAAAATAAGGAAGGCCGCCAGAATCCGGCCGCCGGCATCAGAGCTCCGGCGGCCGGCGGCCGAGGTGGCGGAGCTCCGGCGCCGGCGGCCGGATTCCGGCGAGGCAATGGTGTTTTTTTTTGGAAAAAAAATTAAAGAGGGGTATTTTGGTAATTTGACCATGATTTCATAATTGCAAATTGAGACCGGGTCCTTGTGAGCAATTTCTCAAATTCAGGGTCCCTGATTGCTATTTTATATATTGAGGGGTCTTTATTTGCAATTTTCCCTATTTTTTTGCCAGAGTTGAAATTTTATATATATTTTATAGTGAGCAGGAAGGGACCCTCTCAATGAATTAATTTGCAACTTGCAAGTGAGAAAATACAAATTCAAAGGTTTAACTTCCTATCTTTGTGGGTGAAGCAAGTCGGTAAGAATCAAGGTACTGAGATCTTGAAGAGTAACTGATGTATCCTTATTTTATAATATATTTTAATATATAATTAAATTTTTTTATATAATTTGAAGGGTTTAAAATACAGTAAATACTCATATTTTAAATTAAAAAATTATGTAAATTAATTATCTAAAAGTGTATTTTTTTATTATATTTATATAATTTTTTTAAAGGTATTTTTACTTTAATTTGGTGAAATATTCCGTTAAACAAAGAATGGACCCAGATTTTAAAATTGAATTTTCAAGAGCTACAAGCATAACTTGGGAGCTGAGATTGAAGCATTACTGCAACCAAATAAGATGGAACAATATTCTACAAATAGATTTTGTCAGAGCAGTGAAGCGCAAAATAGTAATTTCACAAGCCAAGGGCAAAATGGTCATTTTAGATGACCACACTTGAGAAAAATGTGAATCCAGTAGAAACTACATTTATGGTAGTTACTTGGATTTAAGAGACAATTTTCCAATTACCTAATTAAAAATTATTCAAAATATTTCTTACTTTCACCTTAAATTGAAGAGTTTAAATAATTAATTTTTTTTGTGGATAATTCTTTTATCATATTTTGAATTTGAATAAATATTTTATTTATATTTTTTATTAAATTTCATGCCATATCCTCCATATCTCTATTATTCATTTAATTTTCCAAATATACACGTTATTATCTTTATCTTTTTTCTAGACCTTGACCTTAGTTCATCCTATTATCATATCTTTATTCAAATTTGAAATATTATCTTTTTATCTACTATCATTTCAATTCAAAGTCTCTTCCCTTTGATTGCCATGAAGATCACACTAAATCAATAGAATTCAAATCATTTTCCTCAAAGGCAAGAGATCAGCAAGATTATAAAATAAAAGAAGATAAAAAATCAAGCTAGAATTCTCAAAGGTTTTCTTATTCAATTAGGACGGATTCAAGAGTTATAAAGGGAGATTAAGGGAGCTTGGGAGAAACGAAGTCATCTACACTTATACAATCACAAGCATATACTTGGCTTCTCCTATGTGTCTAGTTGTTTACTATTTTCTTCTTATTTTCTTTTTATCATTCTGGTGTCATTTTGGCCATGTGTGTGGCTAGTACTCTTTATTTCTTAGGGTAAGATGACGTGACTTAAGTTCCTGTACGAATTAAAAAGTTTGTTAGTTTTAATATTTCATCAATCCGTGAATTCGTTATCTTTATAAATTTTCTAGGTTAGGATTTTTATTTTCTTTTTATGGGCTATCATTAAATTTGTATTTCAGTTGGACAATTATGTTTTAAAGCTTTCAATGTATATATTTTCAGTTTTCTCATGATTTTATGAGTGTTTATCTTTATAGATTTCAATTTTGATTTGCGCAAATAATTCATATTCTAGGATTTTTAATAGATAACTCTTTTTAAGAAACAAAATATAATTGTTTAATTGAATTCACAAGTGAAATGGCTTTTGAATGATTAATTGAAAGATAATTATATGTTAGTTTTCAAGTATAGTTGTTACCTAGTAAATCATGACTTAGATATTATCTAGAGTTTTCTTTTGGCTTAGTAAACTGTTTTTATACAAGTTACTCATCCTTTTGAACTAATTGCATTTAATCACGTACAAAAGTGGTGTCTCAAAATCACAGATTGATTTCTTTTTTGTTAAGAATCCGGACAGAAGATTGTGTACTAATTGCAAAGTGATTCCAGGAGACGGGGTGAGTGCCCAACATAGAGTACTTATCCTTGATGTATGTTTTAAGAGTATCAGGCAAAAGTACCATCAAGTGGCAAAATCCAGGATTAAGTGGTGGCAGTTAAAAGGAGAGAAGCGGGAGTTATTCAAAAGGACTCTTTTGAAGGAAGGGAATTGGGAGTTGCAGGGAAATGCAAACATGATGTGGGAAGAGATAGCTACAAGGGTTCGTTTGGTAGCTAAAGCAATTTTGGGAGAATCCAAAGGTCCTGGTCAAAGAGATAAGGAGACTTGGTGGTGGAATAAGAGTGTGCAAGAGAAAGTCAAACAGAAAAAAGATTGTTTTAAGGCCATACACTTGTACAATAGTGTAGAGAACCAGGAAAAGTATCAGTTGGCTAAAAAAGAGACAAAGAGAGCAGTGAGCGAAGCACGTACTAAAGCTTATGAAGGGTTTTATCAGGAGTTAGGAACAAAGATGGGAGAAAGAAATATTTACAAAATCGCGAAGCAAAGGGAGAGGAAAAAGAGAGATCTGGATCAAGTTAAGTGTATAAAGGATGAAGATGGTAAAGTGTTAGTTACTGATGGTGATATTAAGGACAGATGGGAGGCTTACTTTTACAAGTTGTTTAATGAGGGAAGCAATTATGCGACTCAGGACTTGCAGGACTTGCTAATTAACGAAGATGATCGGAATTTGGCTTTCTACCGCAGGATACGTATCGGAGAGGTTAAGGCGGCTCTCAAGAAAATGGACAATGGAAAAGCCGTTGGGCCTGATAGTATCCCTATTGAAGTTTGGAAATGTTTGGGCGATGAGGGGGAGGTATGGCTAACCAAGCTTTTTAATGAAATTCTACGTTCTAAAAATATGCCGGATGAGTGGAGGAAAAGCATTTTAGTTCCTATTTACAAGAATAAAGGAGATATTCAAAACTGTGCAAGCTACAGGGGGATAAAACTTATGAGTCATACAATGAAGTTGTGGGAAAAAGTGATGGAATATAGATTGAGGTTGGAGACTTCTATTTCGGAAAACCAATTTGGATTTATGCCAGGGAGATCCACATTGGAAGCAATCTATTTACTAAGGGGGTTAATGGAGAGATATAGAAGTAAAAGAAGAGATTTACATATGGTTTTTATTGACCTGGAAAAGGCTTATAATCGTGTGCCAAGAGAAGTATTGTGGAAGGCTTTGGAAAAGAAAGGTGTACGGGTTGCGTATATCAAAGTCATACAAGATATGTATGAGGCGGTAACTACCAGTGTAAGGACGCCTGGGGGGGAGACAAAGGACTTTCCTATTAAGATTGGCCTACATCAGGGATCCTCTCTGAGTCCGTACTTGTTCAACATTGTTCTGGATGTTCTAACTAAACCTGTTCAAGAAAGAATCCCTAAGTCCATGCTCTTCGCAGATGATATAGTTCTTATGGCGGAATCAAAAGAAGAGATTAACACTAGTTTGGAGTTATGGAGAAGGACTTTGGAGTCGAAAGGTTTCCGTTTGAGCAGGAACAAAACAGAATATATGCATTGTGATTTTGGAGGGAGGCAAGGTAATAAGGATTTGGAGGTGAGGATGGGAGAGCAAATTATTCCTCAAGTATCAAAGTTTAAATACCTAGGATCCATTATACAGGAGGATGGAGAAATTGATGGAGACATTTCTCATAGAATACAAGCTGGTTGGTTAAAGTGGAGGAAAGCTACCGGAGTTATTTGCGATAAGAAGGTACCTGAGAAACTTAAAGGAAAATTTTATCGGATTGTTATAAGACCAGCTATGATGTATGGTAGTGAATGTTGGGCAATAAAGGGAAAACAAGAGCACAAAGTCGGAGTAGCAGAAATGAGGATGTTGAGATGGATGTGTGGTCATACAAAAAAAGATAGGATTCGAAATGAAAAGATCAGGACAAGAGTTGGTGTGGCACCTATCCAAGAGAAAATGGTTGAAAATCGCTTACGATGGTTTGGACATGTGCAGAGAAGGCCTTTGGAGGCCCCGGTGAGGAGGGTGGATCAAACAAGATGGAGTCCCATAAAAAGAGGCAGGGGAAGATCGAGAAGAACGCTGAATGAGGTCATTGAACGAGACCTCCTAATCAACAACATATCTAAGGATTAGGTTGTTGACAGAGCACGATGGCGTCGTGTGATTCATGTAGCCGACCCCACCTAGTGGGATAAGGCTTTTTGTTTGTTTGTTTACTCATCCTTTTGAACTATGATAGCCATTCATCAATCTTCTTGCAAAGTACATCATCTTGGTAAGGTTTTCTATAATTTTTGCCTATTTCTAATTATTGTTATTTCTCTTTTTATTTTTCTCAATTTATTTCTAGAATAAATTTAATGAAATTTCTCTTCTTTTTTTTTATTTCTTTTAGTCACATTGTTTAATTAAAAAAGTTTTCAAAATTTTAACAAAACCTCTCATAGAGAGAGATGACCTAGGTTGGCTTCTATACTATATACCAATTTAATTAATTAGAGAACTTGCACAACAGGACGATCAGTAATTAAATGGATTAAGATAATAGTTTAAAAAATAATGATTTGATAAAGGTTAAATCTATCCATTTATAATTAAAATAATATAACTTATTTAAAATATTAAAATATTTATATGCAACTTTGAAAATAATATATGACTAAAAATATTAATTCATAAATATAATTAATCCATTTATAAATAATATATATTTACATTTAAACTACATATAATTTAATAAAATAGGGTTATTAAATTATAAGATTGCCATTTTATTATTTTTTTTCTTTTTAATTTAAAGTGACGTCAAGCGAAAAATAAAAAAAAATACAAAATTTGCGGCAATTGACTCACCTCAAATTCTTAATTAGACCTGTCAGGGATAAATTTAATAGTTCATTGATCTGATCAACCGTTTCGGATTGAATTTTAATAGCAGGGTATAAGACTAAAAGTATTATTCACACAAATTTTGTTAAAAATTTAGAAAATGTAACATCGAGCATAAAAAAGTTCCCCTTCCGAAAAGAACAGACTTAGTGAAAATCCCTTCCATTATTTTTTTTAAGAAAATTTACAATGGATTTTGACTTCTTTATACATTTTATGTAAAAGTTCATAAAAAATTTCACAAATACTAGACAAACTAATTAAAAGTAGAACATTTGATACATCTATAAAATAATTTTATAATTATGTGCCATTCCTAGTCTTAAATATAATTTTATAGTGCAATTTGCATTTTGCACTATAAACTAGATCTTAAAATTATATTATTTTTAGTACTACACATATAAACATACATTTTTTTTTTTTTTACCAGCAAATAAACATCCGTTCATAAATCAGGTGTATATTAGTCATGTTCAATACTATTTTCGGTCCTAATTATAAAAGCTAGTTGACTAATTTGAGGAGATTAAAGAAAGAAGTTAAGTTAGTTATTTGTAATAAATATATGTTATTTTTTTTAAAATATCCTTGTTAATTAAGAGTATTGGCTATAACTATCATTGTTAGGAAAACTAACTTGGAAAAAAAAAATACATAAATATAAAAAACAAAGTAGGTTGGATTCTTATATTTAAAATTAAAATAAAAATTAAATAAGATCTTATATTAAAAATCGGAGATAGTATATCTCAAGTTGGATTTGTAGTCCAATTGATACAAGCTTGGGCTGTGATTTCAAGCTGTGAAAGGGAAAGTACAATGGGTACAAGAATTATAATAAAAAACATCTCATCGCCCGATTCCATAAACGCGTAGCCTTCCAGGCTTGCGGCTTGCTGGTGAAAGTGCTATGTTCTTGTCTACAATAAGTCATGAGTTCGAATAGGCATGGGACCGAAAAAAATTATGAATGCATAATTTATTTTTTATAAAATTATTCAATTTTTAAAAAATTAATCAGATTTAATATTTTTTATTTTAATAAAATATGTTGAGCGTATGTTATTGGTATAAATAGAATCAGAATAATTTTTGGAAGAATCCCAAAAAAATCTTGTTAAATTTTAAAATTTTAAATTAGTCTTGTTTATTGTATTTTAACAACAATTGATAATACTTAAAAAAAAACAAATGACAATATATTTTTGTAAGGGAAAAAGACAGTAAAATATGCTAAAAAAATACTAAATAACAAATAAGGGTAAGTGAATTTTAAAATCCTAATTCAGACCTCAGGTACCATTTTGGAATTTTCAAATCTTGTAAAATAACAACACTGTCCTTACTCTCGGTGAATACTTTCATATAGCTACTAACTACTTTAGGTTAATTATTGACTACTTTGTTTTCAAAATTTTGATAACTACTTTATATAGCTATTGACTATACAACAGTAGTAAATAAATCTCCAACACTTAATGTACTTCTTGAACTTTTAAAACAAAAGTAGTCAATAGCAAAATTAGAGTAGTTAATAGCTAAATAAAAGTACTCATCAAAATTTTAAAAATGAAAGTAGTCAATCGCAATATAGAGTAGTCAGTAGCTTAACAAGAGTAGTCATCAGAATTTTAAAACAAATGTAGTCAATATCTAAAAAAAATAATTAATACATAAGAAAGAATAGTCACACTGGAGCTCTAGTGACCGGTAACTGGAGTTCCAGTGACATGTCACCGAAACTCAGGTGACCCGTCGCCGACAAGGTCGTTAGTGTTGGAGTTCCGGCAGCCGGAAGTGTTGAGATGGTAATATTTAAAAATATAGTAAAGGGCATTTGTGTAATTTTACAAGATTTAAAAATTTCAAAAAGGTATCTGGGGTCTGAATTGGAATTTTGAAATTCACATACCCTCATTTGTCATTTAGTATTTTAAAGGTATTTTACTGTTTTTTTTCTCTTTTTGTAATCATTCCTCATTGTACAATTTTAAGAGTATTTTTTGAGATTTTTCCTAATATTTTTTCTTGACAAAAAGAAAAAGAATAATATTTTATAAACAGATGATGTACTGGCGATGAGACTTACGTGTTTGGCAAGAGGCAGACATGAAGGCAAATGATAACAGAGAACAAGCGGATCGCATTCCCTGATGCATCTGCCTTCTTACCACTCCTTGCCCTCCCCTTTTCCATTTCAGCGCCACGCCTTTCCCTGTACCTTCCCGCTTCGTTTCGTATTCTCATTCGCCCACGTCAAAATTAGTCAAAACAATTCATTCTAAATTTTTTGACAAATAGCGTTGTTTTCTTTTCTTTTTGTTTTCAATAAAAAAATGATTTCCACAAAAAAAGTAAAAAATAGAAAAAATGATTAAAAAAATATGCATTTTGTCAAATTTCTAATTACATATGGTTATATATCTTACTAGACCGTACTCTTTGAATATTATTATTAAACTATACATCCACATGAAAACCAAAAGACACATAATAATATCTGATTAGAAAACTTAATAAAAAAATATAAAAAATTTGATGTAAATATTTTTCTTAAAAATGACATAAAATTCACAATCTCTTTCTGGATTTAACCTATCTTCATTTTTCTTTCTCTTCACTTTTCGTCTCAAGTTTTTAACCCTCGGATAAATTTTTGAATAGTTAGGATTTAATGTGGTATAAAATAATTTTTTTTCATTTTCTGTTAGTTATAATTCTGTGATTATTTAGATTAAGTTTTCACAATTTAACTTTATTTATATTTCATAATTTCACATTTTTGGTAATAATTTTATATAATATTAAATTCCAACAACTTAAAATTTAAAATTTGACCCAAAAGTTGAGATGAGAAATGGAGAGAAAATGGAGAGAAAAAAAAGAAGTCCAGAACTTTCATACCATCGGGCCACATGATAATAAGTAGCATTGTGATCTATATAATTGTATGAAAATTTATTTGTAAATAAACGATTTTGAGTTCGATCATACTTATAACTTTATATCGTTAGTGTTTGTTCTTCTAAATAAAAAATTATAATAATAAAAAGCTTGCTTGAATTTTCTAGCAAAGGAGTGAAAAGGGAGAATTCCTATTGTAATGTTATACCACCTACACTATAAACTATCTCTTACATTTATGATCTGCTCCCAAGTATAAGTTCTTTAGATGTACATTGAAAATGTAAACCTCATTAGATAAAATTTAGAGCATTAATTTTCTTCCTAATTTACTCCTGTATTTAAGTTAATATGAAATAACTAACTCTTTTGAAAAATGTCTAGCCTCCTTCAAATTTATCAAGAGTACTTTGGGAATGTATCGTCACATTTTGACATATTTAATAACTTAACAACTTTTTAATTCTTTTGATCTCTCTGCCATATGATAAATTGGACTTATATTTTAAATTAAAAGTAATACTTTAATCTGATCCCTTAAACACAGGAATTTCTTATATTGAATAATATGAGCGCATTACTCATTTGATATTAATAATTATAATATATTCTCTTGAGTCCTAAATATAAGGACTAATAGAGATATTTGCTTTGATCCTAAATAAGTAACTATAAGATATCATCCACTTTGTTTGTTGGCCAAAAACAAGAATAGGTAAGATAGTGCAAAAAAGAATTTTTCTACTAATAACTTTGTTTCCCAAATTATAAATATTTTGCATCAAAGTTTTTATTAATTGCACACATTAAGAGGATTTTTTATATTAAAAGAGTAATTTTCAATGCAAATGATTAAAATGAATATTAGGAAACCAGCACACATTCACACAAATAACTATTTTAATTAATTTTTAAATCTCTACAAATTATATATTAAGAGTATTATACTAATAATTTTTAAGCAGAAACCAAAATATTTATATGATTCTCACTGTAAACACCTAATTTTGTCTAAACCCCACACGAGATATTAAATGTAAATAAAATAAATAAAAAAGAAATAATAAAATAATAAAAAACAATATCCTTCTTAATTCTTTCTTGAAGGCTAAGTTTGGGAAGTCCACCATATGGAAAATCAAAAAAGAAAAACTAAATAATGATATTCTTCCTATGATAAATGGTAATAAAATAAAAGATGGAAATTAAAAACCAAATTAGAAAATATGGGGTGTAATAAAATAAAAGATGGAAATTAAAAGTCAAATTAGGAAATATGGGGTGAACTCTTTAAAAAAAATAAGAAAATTCAAAAAATAAAAATCAACATTCCTGATTTAAGGTGATTTTCTCCTCAATTTGGAAATATTTTGGTGTCATCTTTATGAAAAATTAAAATTAAAAAAATCACAATTTGATGACAATTTGATGTTTAAATAGGAAGTTATATTATGAGTCATAATTGAGAAAAATTAAAAAATTAAAATTAAAAAAATTGAAAAACCCAGGTGCAGCCTATAAATAGCAAATTAAGGGTTGGAGTAAGACACCTAGAATTTTTTAGTGAAAAAAAGGGAAGGTAGATAGCTCTTCTATCATTTTGTTTCATGACAATGACATGAGTTTAGGAAGGAGGGAGGAGACCTAATCAGAGGGAAGTCTATTGCTCTTTTTTTTTTTTTTCCCTTCTACCCAAGGAAAGCCTATGCTTTTATGGTTATTATCACATTTGTGAGTTTAAACATTGATGGCTAGAGGGTTAAATCAAATATAATTTGAGTTAATCTATGTTGTTATTTTTGCATTTGATTCTCACTACTCCTCTTCCATTTGATTTTTTTTTTTGAATATGCTTTCATCTATTATCCCTCGTATGTACTCATCTTGATACTTACTTTCTTTCGTATTTTATTTTATTTGTTTTATTTCATTTTTGTTCATGTCATTTTGCTTTATATGTGTATTTATTTTTTTATTGGCTTATTACGTAATGCCTTCTCTCTTTTTAGCCAATTGATAAGTGGAACATCTGGTATGGATTTCTGTTGTTATCTTCTGTGTTTGAATGGAATTGATTTTGGGTGTTCTTTCTTTTTGTTTTTGAAAGCCCTTTCTTTTTTAAAATCTATACCGTGTGAGGTTTTTAGAACCTCCGTAGGTATCTAGACTTATTGGTAAACTATGTGGATTATGGGAGTCTTCACAGGAATACCAATGGGGTCACGCAAGTTTTCTTTTTTAAAATAAAAAGGGAGGAAATAATTTTGGCCCAATGTATATAAATGAATGATAAAATAAAAAATTCTTTTTTTAAAATATATATAATTTCAAAATGTTTTTCAGAGCTATGTGAGGTTTTTAGAACCTATGTAGACTCGAATAATTATTCTTCCATGTGAGGTTATGGGAACCTCTACAGGGAAGATAATCCAAAATTTCTTTTAAAAAAATATTTTCTAAATAAAACTAAAATTTTTTTTCATATATTTAAAAATACAAACCCACAAAAAAAATCTTCTTTTAATTGAATGAATATTTTAATTAAAAAAATATCAACCAAGTAATATGTATTTTTATTCTTGAACTATATGGGCTTTGATCCCTCTAAAGGATACGTAGATCTTAGGTTTTTATCCTAGATCAAGACTAACTTTGTAAATAAATTATTTTTTTCCTTCCAAAGGGTAATTAAAATATAATAATAGGCCATATTATTGAGCAATCAACTCAGGGTAATTGTTTTCTTGAACAGGTATTGTGGGGGTGCCTATCTGGTTTTCGTAGACCAATTTTTTTTAGGTTTCCAAAATTAACCTTTTAAAATTTTGGTGGCGACTCCTTCTTTTCTTTTTATAGGAAGGCCGGGATTCAGATGCGACAATCACTTATATAAAATATATAATACTTATCTGGTCCTTAATCTATGATCTATTTAACTAATTTGATTAGATTAAGAAAGTTAGATAAGTTGATCGATTATAACAAATATGACATAATTTTTGCTAAAATATCCTAATAATCTTCCTTAATATTCTCCCTCTCTCTCCTACTTGATTTGAAAAGAAAACATCAATTTGAAAAAAAATTAATAAATATGAGAAATAGATCTCATATTTAAGACTAAAACTAACTTTATAATTAGGTCTTATATTAAGAACTGTAGTACATTACTTCCACAATTGCCTTCATGACCTATAATATTTTAATGGGTATGTTGTTTTCAATATCCTGGATATGTCTAAGTACTTAATATATTTTTTATTATTATCCTTAATTAATTATCCGTTTTCCTTTTATGCAGTGTAAAAAAAACCGGACCGGACCGGCCGGTTCAACCGGTAAACCGGTGAACCGGTCAGTGGTCCGGTTCAAACCGAATTGAACCGGTCAAACCGGTGTGAATTGGTGAAAACCGGTAAAAACCGGTATGAACCGGTTTAAATAAATATATTGATATTTATACTATTTTTTCTCATTTAACTCCTAATATCTCAATTATTATAGATTTAAATGAATTTTGATGATGAGTTTGGCATCAATAACTATTAATTTTAGTTATTGAAAAATTATAAAGATCAAAATTCTCAATATTGTTGTGCTTCATTATTATTACAATCAAATTCTTATTATATTTCTTTATATTTTGTTATTAGTAATTATTAGTATTGTTATATTTTGTCATTTTTAATTAAATTATATTATTTTAATATGACCGGTTTGATCCCGAGTTGACCTCAGTCTGACCCATTAACCCTTGAACCTCTACCTCAACCGGTTTAGTGTCTGGTCCGGTTTTTTGTTCCTTGCTTTTATATCTCTCTCACTTACTCTGTTTAGTCTTTTTCTTATTTTCTCCCACTCATTGCCTCTCACATCCACTTTTTTCTTAAAAAAGAATGTTTTAAAAAAAAGTTGTATTTTTTTAATATTTTTTTCTTTAACTAATTTTAATTAATTATTTTAAGATATGTAATTTAGTTATTTGTGTTTTTAAAAAAAAAAAAAAGGAGTTTTCCCCCCTAAAAACAGTGGCATAGGAGTAGGGCTACTAAAACAGGCCAACTTCCAACCGAGCCGCGAGTTACACGGTACGGGCTCAAAAGTCCCGTTTTCTGGCAGGCTGGTATTTTGCCAACCCTAACCCACCAACCTACCATAATTTATATATATATATATATTATTTTTCCTTTCTTTTTATATGTTAGCACTAAGTTATAAATAATCAAAAATTAAAAAAAATACCAGAAATGATTTAAGGCATTCCAAACATTCAAACAAAATTACAACACATTAAAACACAAACAAAGTATAAGATTGTCCAAAGTCCAAACACCAAACATGATAAAACACAAGTTCAAACATAATTTTTTCTAATGAAATCAATATGCAACAATGAACAACCATCTTGATCTAATTATCTCTAATGGTGATGACATTTGAAGCTGTAGCATTGTTTGAAGTTGGTTCAATATTGATTTTGACAGTAGTAGCAGCAGCACTTTTTTTTTGCTCATGTTCATTTGCCACAAATAATTGAAAAATGTGAAAGAAATATATGATAATAATTAAAATAATGCAAACTAGTCCTATTGCAAATAAATGAATAAATATAATTATATTACCAGATAGAAAACCCATAATCCAATTACAAGTGCAGATAAGAGTTTGAACATTTTCTTGGAGAAGGCAACTTCAATACTTTGTGAGAATTCTTGAACCAATGCTAAAAGATTTGCTAGCCACTGTAGTTATTGATATGCTAAGAATATCACACGCCATCTTTGAAAGATAAGGAAATTGAGTTGAGTTAGTCTTCCAATACTCCAATACATTCAATCTATGAAACACTTGAGGATTAAGTGTTGCTTCTTCCAAATAGAAATCAAGCTCAGGTTTTTCCATTATTGCACAATCATTGATCTAGCAACCAAGATAGTCCTACATAATATAAACAAAACATCAATAAAATGTTAATCAAAATGACATATGTACAAGACATTGAAATAATGCAAAAATTTAAAACTTACACCAAAAGCAAGGAAGAAATGATCAATATCATCTACAAGTCCTGCAACATGAGTAGATTGGCTAGGAGATGTTGTTGGTCACGAGACATTGAAATCACCACAACTTGATTCACCTCCACCTCTAGTAGAAGCTGAACATGATGATTCCATACTTTTATATTCATTGAAAATATAGTATAACTTTGTCCTAATGCTTTGAATCTTGTCATTATAATTTATGGGATCAAGTTGTGCATAAATAAACTTTATGATGTCAAACTTCATCTGGGCATCAAGAATAATTGGAAGTGCAAGTATAACACTATAATTGTATTCATTCCAATATTTGTCAAACTTGTCAACCATCCTCATAGCCATATCTTTAATAACAAGATCATCATTAAACACATGTTCTCTTAACAATGACTCAATTTTTGAGATCTACACAAAATACCTATTAGAAGTTGGATATGATAACCTAGAAATTAACCTCGTTATTGTTGCAAATGGACTCAAGAATTTGCACATCTCCTCAGCTCTAGACTGCTCTTCACTTCTTGGACAATGATGATAATGGGTGTCATTGAAAGCTAAGTTAGCAAATGCATGATGATATTTAATCACACTTTGAAGCATTTCAAATGTGGAATTCTATCTAGTTACAACATCTAACTTCAAAGTCACACCCCCAGAAGTGTCAAGACCCCTAACTTGTTCAATACATCTCTTGAAATTGATTGTTCTAGCCTCTAATGCCTTTACATATCTAATGCTTTCTCTAATTTTGTGCACAGCTTCACTTGCTAACTTGAAGCCCTCCTGAACTATGAGATTCAAGATATGAGCACAATATCTAAGATGAAAAAACTCTCCATTGCATTTCAAGGCATTATTCAAATTCAAACTCTCTTTTAACATTTTTTGTATAACATTATTTGTCGAACCATTGTTTACAGTAATAGAAAACACTTTATTCTCAATCCCCCATTCTACCAATAATTCACGCACCTTCTTAGCCAATTCAGTCCTAGTGCGTGGAGACTCCAAGTGTGTGAAAGCAAGGATCTTGCTATTAAGATTCCATTTCTGATCAATAAAATGAGCAGTCAAGCCAATATATCCTTTAGATGTTATTGCAGTCTAACATTTAGTAGTTAAACACACTCTACTAGGACTATTTGCTATCTTTTTTTTCCTTAAAGAATTTCCTTTTCCTTCAAATAAAGATTCCAAACATCCACCACAATAGTTTTTCTTGTAAGATACCTACAATCAGGATTCAAATATTGATGTGGTTCCCTAATTACTTCATACTCAACAAATGAATAGGGAAGATCATGCACAACAATAGCCCTAGCAAGTATTTCCTGATACACCTTATTATCAATTTGTTTACTTCTTACCTTCCCAACTTGACCTAACATTATGGTGCCCATGTCCTTATACCTTGAGAGTGATATACATGAAGCCACATGACACCAAAGTGTAGAAGTGCCATAATCCTTACTACCAACCAAATACATTTTATTACAATCATTACATGTAGCTTTTTCCTTTCTATCTTCTACAAATTTATTAAAATACTTTCAAACTTCAGATGTGCAACTTTTTTTAGCCCTCTTGCTTCTGGTTGCATTATCTTGCACAGAATATTAGGGTTCTAGTTCAGGTCTTTTCTCTTTTCCTCCTTCATTAACATTAGTTTAAGTAGTTTCAACATTTTGATGCTCTTTATCAGTCACACCAGAAGAAAACATCTTATAACTTCTATTGCAAACAAAATTAAGTTCAACTAAACTCAAGTTCAACAATTCAACAAATATACAAACCATAAATAGTACAACAAAACCACAATTACTCAACAATTACTCATAATCTCATATCAAAAGTAGAATAAAGAGTAAAGAATAAAGCATGCTGAAAGCTACAATTTACATATATACATCATCCTTAATGACTCATCAGCATTCAGCAAGTGGAAGGCAGCATTGAAGCAACACAACTAGAGCTCACACTAAAAAAAAAAAAAAGATCCAGAGAGGCAGAGTAGACGAACCTTGAATCTTTGATGAGTGAGAAGAGTGAGTGACTGATTGACCAATGACGAATAGAGGATCAGGGGTTGAGCTCCAACTCGAGCTTGATCTCTGGCGTGAGGAGTCTCAAAGAACCTATGAGCCCTTGACACTAGGAGGCTCAAAGAACTGACAGGAGCTGAAGCGAAGCCGCGACATAGGGAGTCTGCGAGTGGGGGAGGATGACTGGATCTGGACGACAGGTACTGGTCAGCTGCAGCTGAGGCATCAAGAGGAGAATGGAAGTCTCAGAGAATCAGAGTCTAAGAGTAAGGAGGCGAGTGGCAAATTTGGCGATGGCAAGTCGGCAACGGCGTAAGGACTAGCTTCACTCTTGATTTTGAGCTTTGAGGTATGAAGTAATCAGGGAACTACACCACAGCAGTTTTTTTGAGCTTTACTCTTGATTTTGAGCTCACAGTGATGGCGACGTCGTGACTCTGTGAGGCGAGGTCTTCACAGCTCTGAGGTCTGAGGGGGGATGGCATCGAAATCGGTACTTGGCCACTTGAGAGTTAGGACTTTGGGTTTGGGAGATAGTAAGAAATAGAATCTAAGAGTAGGGTTTCAATCAGTTCAATGCTTCACCAGTTTGGTCATTCCATTTCCACCTCCCCTAATATTTTAATATTAAAAAAAAAACCGCCATGAGTTCGAGCTACAGCGGTACGAGCTTATATTTTTGAGGTGGTGGTGGGTTGGCCAAAGGTCAACCCTAACCTATCTTTTTAGGCGGGTTAGCAGGTTTGACCAGCATGTCCAACCCATATTATCGGCTCTACACAAGAGTAGTGCACCTTGTTTGAGTTTGGCATATTGTGGTGTTATAGCCTTTTCCTTTTCTTTTCATTTTAATATTTGTTTCAATAAATTTGTTTTAAATAATTTTATGTTGTACGATAAATAAGTAAAAAGAAAGGAGAAATTCAGTTAGCACTCATGTTAGATGGGGAAAACCATTTTGTGTTTTTCTCTCCTAATTAAACACTATAATTTTGCTTTGTTTGCATAATTAGCTTTTGCATGAAGGTTAACAGTACTAACAGAACAAAAATTATAGAAGGTAATCGTGCAACCAATAAGTTATTAGTTAAGATAGTAAGCAATCTCACCCTTAGAAGGAAGAGACACAAGTTCAAATATCAGAAAGTGTGTTTGTTGGGAGGGCTTTAATTTTAATGCCTTGCACCTCTTGGATCAAAATGAAATTAAATTTTGTGAATGAAAAGACAATAATATCTTTGCTTTATTTTTTTAAAAGAGCAACTGTTGTTTGAGCTTCAATGGTTGGCCAGTCAAAGCTCCAACCCTTCAGCATTAGCCATTAGAGTGTCAATGGCCAAAGTGCTAGTGAATTTACAAGGAAAATTAGGCAATTTATAAAAAAACAAGGCCTAATTTTTGTTTCTTATAAAATGTCTAATTTTTGTTGTAAATTTTCTTATTTCAGTTGTTTATGTAGATCTTGACACTTACAGTTTTCTATTCATAACGCCTTAAATGGAGGTTGTAAATTCCCTTATGTTTTATTGGTGAATCTCTTAATTTTACTTTTTCATTCACACCTAAATATTTGTATTTGATGTTGTGAATCTTCATTTTTTTTAATAAATCATCTAATTTTTATTTTAAGTCTTCTTATTTTACTTGTTTATTCATACATGTAACAATCTTGAAATTTATTATAAAAAATAATAAGAAATAAAAAAATAATAATAGGTGGGTTAATATTATTTCTATTGTTTATTGTAGCTTGCCAACAAAGTGAATCATGTAGTCTAATACCCTTGTATTCTTTTTGAAAAGAAATAGAGAGAAAAGCATCATATTTTTCTCTCGATGCTTTTCATTTTTAGCGAAAGAGGAAAGATAGAGAGGAACAGCTCCTGAAACCAAATCCCTAATCCTTGCCTCTCTTTTTTTTCTCGGTCGCATCTTCCTCAGTTCTTGGCCGTTCACGGTGCCGCCATCGGGGTGTGTGGGTTTGAGAGCTTCTATTCTTTCCATCACTTCTTCAATTCAATATCTTGTTTTCTGTATCTCTTCCCCTGTTCGACGTGGCATCTTCTTCCTCCTCCCCCATTCTTTTTCTTCTCCATTGTGTTGTTATAGTTAGCGATTATAGTCTAAGCCTAGATAAGTTTTACTCTCTTTTTGCTTTGTTTTTGAATCTGGCTTGGACAGTATATTGGGGCTTTATTGAATAATGATAAATACTTAATATATTGTGACTGTCGTCGTGTGTAAAGGAGTTGAAATTGTAGATTAAAATACTTGGAACACTTGCTTGTGTATTATTGCACATAAAGTGACCGTAAAAATGTCTAGAAGAGGATTTGTCTTGGAATCTTGTTGAATTTGTTTGATAGCTGTAATTTTTAATACAAGAGTAAAAATAATGACTATTACTATCGTTTTATGGTCATCTTAAGTGGGATTAGATAAGGTCATTGATAGTTATGAATTGAGTTTCATGTTGGTGCTAAGTGGTGTGCTAATGTGTACAACTTTGTTAATTTCTATGTAGAATTTTATTAGAAAAGAAGAAGAAGAGAGTTTTATTAGAAAGATTTAATAAAGATGTTACTTTGAATGGATTATATTGTTATGAGGAATTCTTGCTTAAGTTTGATTAGAAGTATTAATATTTTGGTTTTGGGTTAATGGGGAATTGAGGAGTAAAATTAACTCAGAGCTTTATAAATTGATATGTTAGTGATATGTTAGGAAGTATGGTGGGTGAGTGAATAGCGTCCCATTGTTATAGTTTTAAAATTAAGCTTTTACTATTTGTTATTAATTTAGTTAACTATCAACTTCTTTGTTAAATAGTTTATCAAGGTGGTTTAATTTAAATTTTATCATTCTTTAATTTTACTTATTTAAGGTTTCAATGTTTTATTGCTCGGAGGAATATTTTCGCCTCTTAAGTTGAAAAAAATTTCTACTTAAGTCTGCATTTTGTTTTTAATAAATTTTTATGCTTGGAATTTGGAAAGGAGTTTTAAAAATGTTATTTGAAAATCTTCATACTGGGATCATCTATTATAAAATATTTTTTAAAGGATTCCACTAGTAGAAATAATATATATAAATATATTTTCCTTTGTTTGTTAGTAATAACTCGATCCCATGCATGCTTGTGTATTTTTTTTTAAGAGGACTGCGCTGGTCATTAACAGTAACACTATTACTTCTTGGCATGCCATGGCAATTTCAAGCTCGTTTGATATTTGTGGGCATTGTTCTTGTCACATCCGAATTTTGGGCCAAGAGTAGCAAATTAGCCTGAAATAGGTAGGCTACCAGACTCTTTTTGGCAGAGGTCCCAGAGATTCTTTAGAAGGACAAAAGGATTCTTAGGGACTAAATCGCAAAGAGAAAGTTTTCTAGGACTGAGGAAAGAGGAAGTTAGAGACTTGGATGAAGTCTCGGGGTCCAGAATGAGAAATAGAGATAAATATAAGCCAATGATTATATTGAATGCCTCAGTGAGGTGAATTTTGGGTTAAGCCAAATCAGGGGCGAAATCGTAATTTTGCAAAGTCTTAGGCTGATAAGGGCAAAAATGGAGATTATGTGCAAAAATTCTAGAAAATTTTTTTAAAAAATTTAAGGTGAAAATTAGAAGTTTTGGAACCTCAACTGAGGCCCAAGAAAATAGTGTAAAATAGCTTATCACGGAATTTTCTGAAAACGGAGGTTTTCGGGAAAATAGTGAAAAAATTAGAGGAAAATAATTATTCAAAATAGCTAGAGGCCTCAATAAATTTGAAAAAATATGGATAAATTATCTAAATCTGGGAGTGAATTTATAAAATTGGTTTCAGACTTTGAAAGCAGAGGAATTAATTTTAAGGAATTTAGTTCCTGCAGTTTTACCAATCAGGGAAAAATTCCAAATAAATACATAGAGGTGGAGAAAAATTCTAAAAATTTTCAGATCATATTATTATATAAAAATGGGATTTATCATGAATAGAAATGAATTTTTGAAGTCTTAGAAAAATTACGGAATGTTACCAGTGAATAGTAATCGAAAATGAGTCGGAATGGTTTGTGATTGTGATTTGGTTGGTAGGCTAACTTTTTGGGTGATCCTAAACCATATGTGGGACCCACATTGGGCCTGGAAGAGAGCCCTATTTCATGACTTGCTGCCCACTCAAAGAAATTAATTAAATAAAATTGAAAATTCATGGATAATGTTGGAAATTTCTAGTAAAAGAACACGTGTACGATTGGATTGAAGACATATGGCTTGATGATTTAAGCATGATGTCATAGGACACTTGTCATCACAAGATAAAAAAAGAAAAATGAATGGTCAAGATTACGCCACATATTTTTAAGATTAATGGCCAAGATTCAATCTTGTTTTCTATAAATACCTCCTCCCCACCCCTCATTTCGTCCAAGCTCATAGAAACCATGGAGAAGCTCTTGCAAAATGAATTCTAGAGAGAGAAAGGTCAAGTGACCCCATGCAAGATCAAGCTTTAAAACAAGGTATGTTCATGGTTTCTAATGTAGTTTTCACTACCCTTATTATTATTGAGTTTGATTATGGATTTTAATGATTTCTGGAGCTTGAAACCCTAGGGGGGCATACTACATGGAATTGTTAAGGATAGGGGAAGATGAAATTGATATTAGAATAATATTTAAAGGCTTGAAAAAAAAGGAATCAAGTGGCTTTATATTTAAATTAGTCGAATTTCATGATTATGTAACTTGAATAACATTTCAACCAGAGCTAGTTCTTGGGGCTAGGATTAGATTTTGATGATTTTGATGCTTCCAATGTGTTTAAAATGGAAAATTCTGTGGGATAGAGGTGAGAAAACAAGTTTAGAAGTATTGGAATTGAAAATAGAAATTTTGGACCCCAGGTGCATAATTTTCAGTCAAGGCTAGTTCATAGGGAAGAAGTTTGATTTTGATTAGGATTCTACATGCAAAATTGTGTGGGAATAGCATGTGGAATTAATTTTAGAAAAGTTGGAAACCAAACTTAAAAGTTAGAAGTTAATATAGTTTAAAGAAAATAAAGTATTGATGTTGTTGATTACCATGGCTCTAATGAATGAATGGAAATGATGTGTTGATTCATTTAGGGTCATGAGACATTGAGGGAGATGAATGGAAAAGTTTAAGCAAGCAACCTTAATGGTTGGTAGCAAAGGGAGCAAGGAGAAGTAAAGAGAAAGTTTAAAGACACAAGATAGCAAACTTTATCCTACTCTTATATGCTTGGTATTTGCTTGCATATATGACATGTTTCTATATTTATATGATTTTATGAATTCATGTATTGAGATTGTGAATATGTTTGAAATATACTATAGGCCTATGTGTTTTATGATAAATGTATGATGATTTCTAAACATGCCATTATGTTATAAAAATGTTAAGTTGCAAGCATTTTATGAATGCCAAGCTTGCTTGTATGTTTAAGTGGTTATTGTTTGCAATTGAGATTCTCCTAAATCTCACCCCTCCCTAACCAACCATTTAGGTCAATCAATGACGCACAATGATGCATGAAGAAAAACAATTGAAGAAAGTTATTGTATTACATTGCATAGATTGTACACTAATGTATGTTATAAATGTGATATTGATAGTATGTGATAAATGATGATGATGATGGCTTGTATAATTGGCTATGATGCTGTATGGGAATGGCCAATGCATGAATGGAATCGTATAATGCCTGGAAGGAATTAATTATGAATTATTAATGTAAATTAGGGAGATACAGCATCTTTAAAGGAGCCATAAATTAGTGATAGAGTGAAGGTAAGGCAAACAATTGATTCTGCCCATGAAATTTGGGATGGTTAAGGTACACATCCTGAGTTTTAAAACAAGTGATAGATCACCTAAAATGGATATGTGTGCTAAGAGTTATCCTTGATCAAAGTTAGGGCAGAGAAACTGGAACATATAGTTTTGACCAAATGAACATTAAACTTCAATGAATAAACTGTACAAATTGGCAAGGGTTAAGTCCAGTTTTATATTTTTCCCCTATAAGAATTGAAAGAGATTCAAATAGAATTTTGAATCACCTCAATATGATTTTTCTATAATCAGTTATGATTTTTCAAAATTAGATAAAAAATATGGAATTTAACTAATGAACAGTAACCTGGGAACCAATTGCAAGTTTCAATCTACGGGCCTATTTCGTGAATCGCTTGAACCGTGACACTTCAAATGCATACTCTGAGGGGTTAAAGGAAGGATGTTTTAGTTCTCATGCTTGTTTCGTGGCTTTGGCTGCGTTTGTTTTTGTGGTTTTGACTACGCTTGATTGGTAACTTACCCTCGTGGACTGTGTGTTTGTGCTTGTATTTGTGGTTGTGAGCCATGCTTGCTACTCCATTCTATTAAGGCCCTACATAAGGATAAGATTGTAAAAGATTTTTTTATAGATTATTGTTGTGTAACAAGTTGTCCTATTACAAATTTGGATTTAATTGTTTAATGAGCTCGAGATATATATTTATCTTTTTAATTTAAGATTGTATACTGTAGAAATTTTAATTCTTTGCCATATAGTCATTCGAAGCTAAATTTAATTTTATTTCATTCACTTGTTAGTATTGTATTAAATGTTATCAATGGGATGTGTCACATCCCAAAAATTTTCACCTGGCTATAAGGGATTAAAAATTGGGATGAGGGTCAATGTAGGAACTAGACGGGAAGATGAAACAACTTTTGATGTGAAACCCCGAGGAGGTCCGGGCTGGCATTTTCGTAAGTATCAGTCTAGGAAGGGCAAAACTAGAGAATTTGAGAAAAATTCCAGAAAATGCCAAAAAATGGGAAAGTGGAAAGTAGGGGTTTTGGAACTCGGTTGAGGCCCGAAAGGTGAAATTTCGGTGAAAATGAATTATTACGGAATTTCCCATAAATAGAGGTTTTTCGGGAAATTACTGGAAAATGAAGAAAAATAATTATTTTAATGAGTTAAAGGCCTCAATAAATTTGGGAGATTGATGAAAAATTAATCTAAATGTTTATTTGAATTTATAAAATTGGTTTTAGGCCTTGGAAGCTCAAGGATTAATTTTAGGGAATTTATTTTCCCGTAGTGACACCGATAAAGGCATAACCGGGGAAAATTCAAAATAAATATCTAGAGGTGGTGAAAAATTCTGAAAATTTCCATATCATATTATAATATTAAAAGGTGAATTATCATGGAGAGAAATGAATTTTTGGATGTCTGGAAAAATTATGAAATGTTACTAGTGAATAGTAACCGATAAAGTTTCTAATTGGTTTGAGATAGTGATTTGGTTTGTGGGCCATCTTTTTGGGCCAACCCAAACCATTTGTGGGGCCCACAATGGACCCATTAAAGGCCCAATTTCGTGCACTTTCCAGATTCCCCCATTTTATTAAATAAAATGTGAAATTAAGGGATATTTTTGTGGAAAAATCTAGAGAAATGCCACTTGTTCAAATCTGAATATTTTCACACTTGATGGCTGCCACATAGCCCCATTGAGCTGTCCCAATTCATGCAAATCAGGAGGGAGAGGGCAGATAAATTTTTCTATAAATACCCCTTGAAAATACATGAAAAATGTTAGAAAATTGAGAAAAATAAGGGGAAACTCTGCCACTGTTCATCCAGCCACACTTGCACGAAATTTTGAGGTGTTTTAGGCAAGAAATCATCCAACCTACTTCAAGGAAACACTAAGATACCTTAGTGTTTTACATATCCCTAAGTTTTGCATTGATTAAACAAGGATTTTTGCTTGGGAAAATGCTGGAAAAATCTGAAAATTTCGGTTGAGATATGTGATGCTTAGGGAATGATAGAAACCTTAATAATCAAGTGGGATAAGCAAGATTAAGTGGTGTATGGATTGATTTTTGGAAGAAAGCCAAGTTAGGGTTTTGGTTCTTAATTTTCGTTTTGCACTGTTCATGCAGAAGCAATTTGAGTTTTCTTGATTTGATGATTCCAATGGCTTTAAAACATGTTTTTGTGTAGGGATTTAATGTTGGAAGATGTTTAAAATCATTAGAATCAAAAATAGAATTTTTGGAAGCATATAACCCCCTATTCGGCCAAGTGAGGATCATGGGGAAGGAGTTTGAATTTTAAAAATCTGATTGCACCATTGGATTCCTCATGAAAAATTGTGTAGGATTGGGTCATGAGAAGTTTGATCCTAAAGGAGGAATCATTTTGTTGAAAATCAAAGAAAAAGGGGGTAATTGTTAAGTTAATGTTAAAGTGTTAGAATTAAGTTGTTTTGTGATTAATATGGCCTATGTTTATCCTTGGTTTAATAGGCATTAAGAGGAGGAATTAAGGAGAAGCATTGCTCCTTGGAGGAATTAAGTGGACAAGCTTTGCAAAGGTAGCTTTGAATTATAATTTGATTGTTTATCTTGCTTGTTTGTTGTGATTTGTTGTTGCTTGGATTTGGAGGAACTTTGTGGTGATCTTGATTGTTTGATTGACATTGGTTATGCTTTGGCCAAATGCTTTGTGATATGTCAATGTGGATGATATGATGTTCCTCTCCTTGCATGGTATTTGGCATGAATTCTTATGAGTTGGGAGTGGTTTGGATTGCATGAACATGTCACAATTGAACTTGTATTGATTTACATGATAATTATAATTCATATGCTACTGGGATTTCTTTGAAATCTCATTCCTCCTATGTCATTCTATGCACTAATTAGGAAATGGACCAAGCATGGATCAAGGCAAGGAATTGGTATTGGGATAGTGGAGCAATATGTAATTAATGTTGTTATGTTATGTTGTGTAAGGTATCATTGAACTTTATGTAATGATGGTATCTAGTTATGGATGATGTTATGATGTGTATTATACTTTATTCTCATGCCCTAATGTTAAAGTTATGCATGGTACATTATGGGATGGATGTGGAAAAAGAGAAAGGGGTAATTAGGGGATAGAAATTCCCTAAAAAGTGCCAAATTTGTGGCACATAAAATAATGAGCAATTGTGAGAATCTGGGCGTGAAATTTGGCAGTCTAATAGATCTCATTTTTAGCTTTAAATCAAGTGGTAATTCATCAAATTTGGAGTTGTGTGCTAAGAGTTATGCCCTTCCAAAGTTGGGCAAAATACTGGAAATTTGAAAATTTACCAAATGAACAGTACATTTTGACGAATTTCCTGGAATTATTCTGGATGGAATTGGACCTAATGATTATTTTTCCTCCACAGAAATCTTAGTCAGCTTCATGTGAAAATTGGAACCACTTCGTTTTGATTTTTTTTAGATTTAGTTATGAATTTTCAAAGTTAGCCCATTTTCGGATGAACAGTGTACGGACAGGATGAACAGTAAATTCTGAACTTTAATTTTTTTCATCCGAAAACGCTGCGAAACATATTATATTGGCTCCAATTGACGTATAATGGGTTATTAAGAGAGGTGTGACAGGATGTTATTTACCAGTAGATTCTTTGTTGACTTCAGACAGCACCGCTAACCCTATACCCCCAACTGAGTAGTAAAGGGCCTTCATGAAGATCCATAACTTGTGAATTTATTTTGAGTAACTGTTAGCCAATGTAAACACAAAAGTTAGCCAATGTAAATGTAAAAGTACATTTATGTCTTTATTTTTATAATTAGATGCTCCACATAATCTATGGTTAGGTCCTAGTCTTTTGGTTATGTTGGAATGTAGATATATATATTGGTACCAGGAAATAGAGGTCTAGATATTGTTTGAAACTTGTAGGCTATTCTAAAATTTTTGGGAAGTCTAATTTACAGTGGAGACTCTGCCAAAAATTTGTACAAATGGCTTTATATTTTGGATTACAACATGTGTAGGTATATGAATGTTTTGTCCAATGAGATACTTTTGTTTATGATTACCTTAAAAAGATTTGTTAAGCAATTGTCTATATATGTTTAGAGGCTTAGGAATGTGAGATCTTTCATACTCCATGTCGGTCACCCCAAAAGTTAGGGCATTTGTTTTGTTACATATATTTTTATTTGCATTGTATGATTAAATGGATTGGTTCCACAATCCTTCTAATGTGCCAAGATGTCAATAGATTTGGCCATTGGTGCTAGATGCTGATCAGCCACTAGAGCTCTAGTGATGGTTGATTTTTTTTTTTTAAGAAATAGCAAGAGTATTATTATCTTTTTATGTAGAATTTAATTTCATCCAAGGGATGCAATGAAATTTTAAAATTTTGTGGGGTTATTAGAAATTAAATGTCTAGTGTGAGCTAACTAAAATATTCCCTGAATAAGAATTTATATCTCATAAAATGTTAAAAGAAGCGATGCCAAACCAACCCTTAGACTTTAGCATTACTATTCGAAATTATGAATTTGATGCATTTTTAATATTTTGCATAATATTTAGAAAAATATTCTATAGCCAATTCCATTCCTCCACTTTGATTTCATCTGTCCTTTCGCTGTCCCTTCCAGCCTTGTTTCGTGTTCTTATTGGCTAACGAAAAAACTTGTCAAGCACATTTTATGTTAAATACTAACTGTGGGTTGAACTTAGTTATGAAACATCCTTCTTTAAACTTCTTTTAGTATGTGTCTGGAAGCATTACTGCTCAAGTAGTTTACAAAATAAGCCTGTAATATTAAATTTTGAAATTATTATGAATATTATAACATGTGGATGTCCATCTCTTCTTCTTCCTCTTCCTCTTCCTCTCAACTTCATCATCAACTCCTACTAGTTCCACTAGGCATTAATCTTCCACTACTCCATTACCTTTCCACTGTGCCTTTAATCTTGTAACTCCCTCCACTCATATTCATGTGGTTTATTGTCCACTATCTATCATTTAAGTACAAATATAACTTATGTGTAAGACTGTGCCTATAAATAAGGCATGCTATTGTATTGTGATGAAAGTGAAGCAAGTGAAGGAATACAATATCATTCTCTCATTTTATTGTCTACTTCTCTTCTCCAATCTACTTTCATTGTTGTTTAATTTCATAACAGAAATTTGTTTTTGGGGTTGTTATTCACTGGAAAATTCTAGATTTTTGGTCTAACTTTGAAAATTCATAACTAATCATAGAAAAATTATGTAGAGGTGGTTATTTGAAACTCTTTCAATTCTCTACAGGAGAAAAATACTCCATGGTTCATTTCATTACTCAATTCGAACAGTTAATTGCATAAAATTTACTGTTTATTTGGTAAAAACTGTACTTTTCAGTTTCTTTACCTAACTTTAAGCAGTCTTAACTCTTAGCACACAAATTCATTTTAAGTGTTCTACCACTTGTTTTAAAGCTCAAGGTGTTTACTTTAAGCTGTCAAATTTCTTGAGCAGATTCAATCATTTGCCTTACTTTCATTTTGCCACAAATTCGTGGCTTATTCAGGAATAACTTTTCCCACTTACTTGTATTAATAATTATATTCATTTATTTCTTATCTCATAATCATGCCAACAATGTAATTCATTCCCATGCATCATCATATTTAATCTTGCATGCCATTATTATCATTTAACATCACACAACATTATTGGCATATCATATCATAAATTGACATACAACTTACATAATGTACTACAATACATTTTCCACAATTCTTTTTTCTCTTTTTCCTTACTTCCACTTCATACATATGCTTCCTTGCTCATTAACACCTATTAGGTTAGTTAAGGGAGGGTGAGATTTGGGAGAATTTTAGTAGCAAACAATTATCCATGTGTATGCAATACTAATGCTTAGTGGATGACATGCCTGGTTTATGCTTATAAAATGACATACTCTAATGCTCAATATTTCATTCACACATGGCCATGGAATATACAAGAAATAAAGCAACATTCAATCTTTCATAATCTAAATCATCATCAATCAACATCAACACACAAATATATATATCAAGCATACAATAAGGGTAAGTTCATTATTTTGTAGTTTTAAGTTTCCTCTTGTCCCTTGTGGCTCCTTTTTACTACCAACCTTGAGGTTACTTGTTCAACCTTTGCTATTCCTCTTCCTTGATGTCTCATAGTCTTAAATGCATCAACACATAATGCCATATGCTTAGTAGAGCCATGACATCAAAACACGTTCTATCCTTAACTCTTTCTTGAACATAGTTTAGCCTTAACTTTTGCGCTTTATTTTTAATCTTTATAAAATTAATTCCACATACTATTTCCACATAATTGTGCATGTAGAATTCATTTCCAAAGTCAAAATTATCAAAATCCAACTCCTTCCCCTATAATCAGCTTTGGCCGAAACATATAGGGTTTTAGGTCCTAATTAATTTTGATAACGATTCCAAAATTGATGATGCCTCTATTGTTAAAGTACTCAATTAAACTGGGTCCCAATTAATTTGTAATTTATGATCAACCTAGGTCATTACTTCCAAGGAGCAAGTTATAGGTTTCTTTAGGTAAAAATTTGGGTGATGAAAAATGCAATAAAATAAACCTAAACTAAAATGCAAAATACTAACTTTAAGTGCAATATGCAAATGCTCTAAAATCTATATAAAAATTAAATTAAACTAAATGAATACAAAAGCAATTTTTGGGAGAGATTTTTTTAGAAGAAAAATTAAAATGATAAGTAAAGAAAATAACTAGAAAGCAAAAAAAATTAACAAGTAAAAGTGAGAGGTTTCTCTTCAGGTATGGTAGAGGGAACAATTTAGGATTGCATGGAGTTAACTTTCGTGACCTAAATTGATTAATTAGACTAAAGGAAAGTGACAAGAGAGTAGAATTAATAAGTTTAATTATTTACTTGAAACAAAAGGAACCCTCAATTTTGCCTTAAACTATTAGAGAACTCATAATAGTATAAGGCCAGTTAATTAACTCACTAAAACCAATGGCAAATAATTCAAATTAATTCTGAAAATTATGCATAGAATTATCCAATCAAACAATTAGATAATTTACCAATTCAATTAAACAATCAAGAGGCAAAAGAACCCAAATTTACAATTCAAACCATATTGATAATTAAATCCATAATGAAAAATCAATTATAAATTCAATTAAAAACGCAAAGGTTCATAAACATAAATTTCAGCAAGCATCTCAACACAAATATAATCTATATATCAATCCAATCCAAGAATAAAAATGAACACAAAAATACAACTCAAAATTATTTAAAACTAATTAATTTTAAGTCCTTGAATTAAAAAGATAAATGGAATATCATTCCCTTGTGGTCTTCAAATACTAGCCCCAGACAAGCCTCCTCCATGCTCCTCCCATATTGTCTCCCAAACAAGCTTAAGCTCCCATGGATGGTGTGAAATTATGGAATAATGAAAGATGAGTGATAAGTGAGAATAAATCAAATGAAATTTGATGAGTGGAGAGAAGAGGGAGGTGGCTACTCTTGTCTTATGAGAGAATGCTTCTTTTTATAAGAGCAAGAATGGGCTTTTAGGTATACGAATTAAGCCCATTTAAATTTAGCTATTGGATTGTGGTTGAACTCCAAGAAATAATTTTGCACCATTGGATTTTCTCTTTTGCTCTTCCTTGACCTACAAAATTTAAGTGCATTTATTAATATAGATTATATTCAAGTATAATATGATCTATATCAAAATTAAAGATTAGATATGTACAAAAAATAAGGCAAGGAGTTGAAAAACTTTCTAAAAATCAACTTCCAAAAAATATGAGAATTGACTACAAAGAAATAGGAAATATTAATTTCAAGCCAAAAATAAGAAATCACAAAATATTCATATTTTCAATCCAAAATGCCAATTTTTGTGAAAAATCCTAAAATCAATCAACTAATCCAATAATGTGTAAAACATCCATTTAAGCCCAAAATATCATTTAAATCCAAGATTAATGTGGGATAAAATATATAAAATTTGAGCTTTGTCATCTAACTAGAGTAAAACATTTTGGAGGAAACTTGTACACTTTAGTTATAATTGATGACTATTCTAAATTTCCTTGGACTTTGTTCCTATCCTCAGAAAATGAGGCATTTATTATTTTTACTACAAAGGCTTGAAATTAGAAAGGTGTTTTTATTGCTTCTATTAGGATAGATCATGGTGGAGAGTTTGAGAAAAATAAGTTTGATGATTTCTGTGATAAGCACGAGATAGATCATAACTTTTTGGCCTAAGAACTCTAAGGCAAAATGGTGTAATTGGAAGGAAAAATGATGTGCTCACCAATATGGCATGTGCAATGATGAACGGGAAAGGAGTTTCTCAAATATTTTTTGGGCTGATGTTTCAAAATCAGACCTCTGGTAGGGAAAACTCTCTATGAAGTCTATAAAAGAAGGAAGCCCAACTAGAGCCATTTACATATCTTTGGGAGCAAATACTTTGTTCGCACAAAAAGAACCTTGGAAATTTGATCCTAGATCAAATAAAGGAATATTCCTTGGTTATTCAAATCAGAGCAAAGTTTTCAGAATCTACAACCAACGCATTGAAACTATGGAAGAATCCACACATGTTGTGTTTGTAGAAACTGAGCCTCAGATAGTTTCTGGTGAGAACCCCAGAAAAATTCCACAAACCCACAACCAATCCGAATATGTGTACCCCAAGAACATAAACAAAGGTCTAGTGAACCACTTGAACACAAAAGAGCAAGGACCCAAAGTATTAAAAGACGCCACAAGGTTGATCAAGCCTTCATAAGTCTGTTAGTTCAATGAAGAACCCTTGAGAGAATCCCTCTCAAGTCAGAAATTGCAAAACCTTTTCATTCAAATTCCAAAATCGGCCTCTAAAATGAGGGCTTATAAAAGATACATTTAGAAATCTGACATAAAAAGCATTAAATGCAATCTAGAAAATCAAAATATAAAATCTAACTTAAATAAAATAATAAGGGCTTGATTTAGGTAACTTGAAAACTCAAAAGTCAAATCTGCCAATTAATTATGAATTTTCGCTCAAATGCATTTAATGAAATATAATCAGCATATCAAGCCCAAAATATGATTAATTAGGCCTAGATGACTCTTCTCATGTGTTATACTTGATCCAAGCTCCTTAAATTGAAGTCTCCAAGCCCAAGATATGATTAGCAGCTCCATTTTCAGCCCAAATGATGTTAGTGACGTCGTTAGCATTTTCATCCAGATTTAATGCTCCAACAAATGCCATTTGCTTTGTCAAGATGTCTTGCACTAGCCCACTCAAAGCTTAATTCTTTTAGCTCTTGCTCTTGTGATTGGTCCAGTTGGGATTTGTAATGGATCATTAGCTTGCTGTGTCGCATCATTCCCTCTCTCCTGAAAAGGATTCGACCTCGAATCATCACCTGCATCAAAAGGAGACAAATTAGCCATATTGAAAGTAGCACTAACATTATACTCACCAGGTAAATCAATTTGGTAAGCATCGTCATTGATTCTTTCAAGCACTTGAAATGGACCATCTCCTCTTTGAGCTAATTTGGACTTTCTTTAAGCTGGAAATCTTTCTTTCCTCATATGCACCCATACCCAATCACCAGGTTCAAAGAGAAGACGCCTTCTTCCTTTGTTAGCCTTGGATGCATGTTGCTCATTTTTCTTTTCAATTTGTTGTTTCACTTTTTGATGAAGTTGTTTCACTATTTCAGCTTTCTTTGTCCCATCAAGACTTGCCCTCTTATCAATAGGCAATGGTAATAAGTCCAAAGGAGTTAGTGGATTAAAACCATACACTATTTCAAAAAGAGAATGATCAGTAGATGAATGCACACTCCTATTGTAAGTAAATTTAATGAATGAAAAGCAATTTTTCCAATTCTTTAAGTTCTTTTGAATCACAGTTCTAAGCAATTGAGTTAAAGTTCTATTAACTACTTCAGTTTGTCCATCAATTTGTGGATGATAAGCAGTAGAAAACAATAATTTAGTACCTAGCTTACCCCACAAAACCTCCAAAAATGACTCAAGAATTTTGTATCCATATCAGAAACAATACTTTTAGGAACATCATGAAGTCTTACAATTTCCTTAAAGAACAAATCAGCAATATATGTGGCATTATCAGTTTTATGGCAAGGAATGAAATGTGCCATTTTAGAAAATCTGTCAACAACCACAAATATGAAATCCATTCCCTTTCTTGGCCTAGGTAAACCCAAAACAAAATCCATTGATATATCTACCCAAGGTTCACTAGGCACAGGTAATGGGGTGTACAAACCATGTGACAAGACTCTAAATTTAACCTTTTTACAAGTTATGCATTTAGCACATATTCTTTTCACATCACATTTCATTTTAGGCCAAAAGAAATGTTCATACAAAACATCCAAAGTCTTTTTCACACCAAAGTGACCCATTAATCCTCCCCCATGTGCTTCTCTCACAAGTAATTCTCGCAAAGAACATTAAAGTGCACACAATCTGTTTTCTTTAAACAAGTACTTATCAATCCTATAAAACTTTTCAAATGCTTTCTTTTCACAGGCAAGAAACACTTCAGCAAAATCAGCATTAGTGCCATACAATTCCTTGATATGTTCAAAACCAAGCAACCTAGCATTTAGAGTAGTGAGAAGAGTATACCTTCTTGACAATACATCAACCACTACATTTTCTTTACCTTTCTTGTATTTGATGACATATGGAAATGTCTCAATAAATTCTAGCCACCTTCACTGCCCCAAAAAAGGCTTTTAACAGTGGTTTTGGAGGCGAAATGAATATCGTCGATGTTGAAAGAAGAATAAAACACAGCAGTTTACAACCATCGTGAAAAATAGACTTTCACAGGGATAAAACCGCCATGGAAAGTTGAATATTTCATAGCAATTTTATATAAAACGGCTATGGAAAGTCTATTTTCCATGACGGTTTTGGTTAAATAACCGCCGTTAAAAACTTAATTTTTTTTTACATACTATGTGAATTTCTTTTACCCAAATGCAGAGCAGAATATGCAAAACAATTTCAAGATGACCATATGAACACTAACATCCAAATCTTATTGAATCACATAATATATCAACAAATAATCAACTGGTTAATAATGTAACAATAAACTTCGTGAGGAATGACCTAACTATTTCACATTTTCAAAATTCTGTAGCAATGTTGTTGACAAAGTGTCCCTCATCAAGTTGATTTCCTCCATGTGATATGGTGCAGCATTTTGGAATACTTGTAAATAAAAAATAACATAGTTATTAGTCAACTTTATCAAAAATGTGAAAAAAATTAAAAAAGTACATGCAATGTAACCTATATATATCTCGTTTAATTTCTCAGTCACCCCAACTTTAATGATGTCATTCACGTAACGGATGACATAATATCCACATTCAACACTCCCTTGTTGATAATACTACTAACAAAATGAAATATAAAATTGAATATTAGACTTTGATTATGAACATTAACTTTGATTATTGAAAAAGATGTATAAGCATATATTTAGCTCAAAACAACATACTTGTGGGAGAATCCAGGTTGGTGGTTACCTATTTTGCTTGATGGCCACAACATTGAAACTATGAAAAGCCTTATCAACAATTAAAAAAATTGATATTAGAGCACGTTTTTATAAACTTTATATGTAATAAATATATAAACATAAAATAACGTGTCGATAACATCTTTGATTTCTTCAGTTGGACTTCCACAGAGGGAATCAAATCAGTAGACTTTGTTATAAAAAAGGGCATAAATAATTAGGGTCTAATGATAACTGTAAAATACGAACCATGTTAATTATAATCCTATATATAACTTGTGTATCTCAAATACAATAATATACTTATCATTCCACGTAAGGTGCAAAATATATTTACTTTCTTGTCTGAGTCATTGTGGTCATCATGTAGATCGACCTCGATTCCACAGTATTGACTATTTTCTACACCCTTTGAGGACACATAAAACCATATGTTCCACAGGTTGGTGGTTACCTATTTTGCTTGATGGCCACAACATTGAAACTATGAAAAGCCTTATCAACAATTAAAAAAATTGATATTAGAGCACGTTTTTATAAACTTTATATGTAATAAATATATAAACATAAAATAACGTGTCGATAACATCTTTGATTTCTTCAGTTGGACTTCCACAGAGGGAATCAAATCAGTAGACTTTGTTATAAAAAAGGGCATAAATAATTAGGGTCTAATGATAACTGTAAAATACGAACCATGTTAATTATAATCCTATATATAACTTGTGTATCTCAAATACAATAATATACTTATCATTCCACGTAAGGTGCAAAATATATTTACTTTCTTGTCTGAGTCATTGTGGTCATCATGTAGATCGACCTCGCTTCCACAGTATTGACTATTTTCTACACCCTTTGAGGACACATAAAACCATATGTTCCTTCGAGTCCTCATTGCTGACAGATTTGAGTAAAGTGCCTGTTGTTCAAATAAAAAACATTAGGACATGTATAAGTATAACATGAAATAAGAAAATGATCTTGTAACTTACAAAATAGCCAGCTACATGAAAACCATATCTAGCTCCTCAAGGTTGAGGAACTGAACGAGGTCCTTTTTGTTAATGGTGAAGTTGTATGTTACATCTGAACCCACAATCCCCAATGGCATCTTGAAAGTAAGGGGCTTCTCCATGTTTGCCACCATGGAATGAAGAAGCGCTAAACTGGAATACATAACTGCAACGTCATGAGGAAGAGGTAGGAGGACAAGATTTGATGATGCACTCTTTGTCACCTTCTTTGATGTCACCTTCTTCGTCAATGGCTTTCCAACAAGTCTCTTTGGCCACAAAATGAAATGTCCTTTAGCCTGAGCCAATAGTTGAACCTTATCAGTAGGGTTGGGTACTGGTGTACCACCATGACCACGAAGAATCCTATCCACTGTCACCATCACTTGATCCTTCATAACTTTCTTACTATGGATCGTAGTGCCCAAGAATGTTTGACCATTAACGACATGAACAGTGATATTTAAAGTCCACATAAAGAGCACATGGCATTTCATCATCTTCGACAAGGTCAGGGCTAGGGTCAAGGTCAAAACACTATCAATTGCTGCGTCTGATTATTATTGCCATTCTTGCTTTTCATCATAGGTGAACCCTAAAACATAAAAAGAAATTAGTCAAGGCACATTAAATAAGTTTAAATTGATGAAATGAACCTTTAGAAGATTTGAGAAGATGTGTGCTTATTACCTGGGAAGGTTTAAACACTCGAGGCATTTGGAATTCGGTCATACCCATAATCATCATAGCCTGCTGAAACTTGAGATTGAACTCCTCACGTATCTTTTGCATCTCCGCCTTGTGTTGTTCACTGAGTTCAACTCGAACTCTCTCCGTTTCTTCTTGTAACTGCTGGTTGAGCTCCTCTTTAGATACCATGTTAGCAAAGGATAATCCAGTACTTCTTCATGAGCCAGGGGCCAAAGAATTATTTAATGCCAATCCCTTTTGGGGCCCCTCTGATTCTATCGAGCTGGTCAGCTTTTCCAATAGCAGTGGCTAAGATATTGATAGCATACGAGGAGGCGTTGAATATGAAGGTCATGAAGCCCAAATAACACTCCCTCAATTAGAAACCCAGCAAGCCCTCCAGAATGTTCAAGGGATTTATAGCTCTAGAATGCTTACATGGAGGAGGACATGGATCATTCCTTGGATGATGACACGGATACATGCGGAGCTTAACGTGACATATGGAAGGCCACCCCGAAAACCACCATGGCATATAAGTCATTGGAGTATGAACATTTGGACCTTGAGAAAGATAAGAGCACGTTCTAAGAGCCCAAAAGGAGCATTTAAAGTCAGTTTTCATGTTGTTGAAGGCCCAACACAATTATATATGCATGGAGGAGTCCATTGGAGCTATAATCTTTTAAATTGGAGCCCAAATGCATTATGCTATGGACCATGGGAATTCCATAACATGATTTAACCACATTCAAGCCCAAATGGATGTCTAAAAGGCCCATTTATGGTTCTGGACGTGAATAGCAATAAAGGTCCGTTTGGAGGGTCCAAGAAGATTCAAGAAGCATCAAGAGTGATATTATTGACATTAATTAGGATTCTGTTTGTTTTAATTAGTTTCCTATTTTACAGTTTCCTATTTTCAAATAGCATATTTGTTCTTGAAGTTTAAGTTATTTCCTTTTATTTCTATGTAAGAAATGATGCCTCCCATAGTCAAATAATCATTAATGAGGCATCATCCCTAGCATTTATGTCTTAAGATGCTGATTCTAGAGTGTTCTATGGTTGTCTATATATAGGCTACGTTTTTGTACTTAAAATCAGATTTGAATGAATGAATTTTAGAGAATTTTATTTCTCTTGAGTGAGCTTTGCTTGCTGTCTCGTATTCTCGTGAGAATACTCGAATGTATCAAGGACTGATCATCCTTGTGGTGTCTCCATGGCTAGGGTTGTAAGAGACAGGTTCTCTTAAGGTCCTACCTTCGATCGTTCGTTTAGTTTCCTAACTTGTTTCTAGCCGATCCGTATCCGTTCCTTATATCAGATATCCATCCATCCATGAGGAATGAATCTATCTTGGGATAATTGCTCCTCAAGTGTATCCTATAACATTAAAGCAACAAATTCAATTTAAGATAATTGAAAAAAGCACTTAATGAAGTATAATGCATAAATATTACTTACAATCCTCTCAGCAACAACAGTAGACTCTGGAGTAATATATTGACCCCTTTTAATCCTCGCCACCTTCTATTTTTCTTGGTGAGAAGGATGCTGAATGAGTGTAATATAGCTAGTAGGATCTCAAGCAGTAGCCATCTGTGCATTCTTTTTCCGCTCCTCCATCATACTTCTTTCCAACCCACAGTATTCTGCACGAGACATGGTATGTGGGTATACATTTTGCTCAGATATTTACTGGTTCCTCTTACTCAGTGCCTATGACAATGAAACAAATTCACCAAAATTAGTTTACTTAAATAAAATATAAATTGATTAAAAACTAAGTTTGAAGAAACCAAACCTGAAATGTAGGGTCTTCACGTTGCTTCACAAACCTCTCCCATGCCTCGTCACTAATAAAAAGAGTATCGATTCTTAGGATGCTCAGCCTTTCTTTTTCCACAAAGATACTCTCTTGTAAGCATGGATTTAAAATCCCTCCACCATTCATCAAGTTGCTTAAACAGACAGTCTCTCATTTTCTCAATTGCGGGAATATCAAATCTTAGCTGCAAGACAATACAATAGAATTATAAGTAAATAAACAATTATAATCAAAACAAATAGAGAAAAGAATTCGTAATGTACCAAAATATCCTCCCAAATGGTTTGCTTCAAATCTTTGTCCCCCATCCTCCAATTACGAATGTCAATCCTAATCTTACTCCGTGCGAGATAACCTATATAACTAGTAAATTGAGCCCCTTAAGGACCTATAGCTTTCAAATCAATATGAAACTCTACTATAATCCTCATGGGCTTTGTGGTCTCATCACATAAAGCCAAATGCCTCATATGGATTGGCCCTTTACCCTTCCTCTTGGTAATAAAGGAGCTATCCTTGTCAGAACCCTGTTGACCGGATCCATCCATTTCCTGTTCAAAGAACAACCAATAAATGTAAGAATAAGAAACATCAAGTAAAGTTAACATAAAACATCAAGTATATTTAACAAAAAAAACATCACATTATGAATAAATGATAAATATGAAATGAATTTAATAAAAAACATCAAATAATTTATTTAAGCCTTGCAATGATTATCCTTCCAAATTCCTTCACAATGATCATCTCTAACAGCATAGTCATCATCTACCAAATCTAATTTAACTGTTTTAGGTCGATTAGCTATGAAAGGTAGGGTTTCATCAAGATTAAACTCTGAGTCACTGTCATCTCCACCAACTCCTTAACTTTTACCGTGGGGCATGATAGACAATTTCTTTTTTGCTAGACCAGTAACATAAAACACTTGTTTTACTTGACTTGCTAAAATAAATGGCTCATCTAGATCCAACCCTCTCAAGATCAACCGAAACAAATCCAAATTCTTCATCTACTTGCACAGCATTATTATTAACCCACTTACATTTGAAGATGGGAACTTTAAACTTGGTATAACTAACTTCCCATATCTCTTCTATTACCCTATAATAGGACATTGATGCCAACGTTGGGTTTTTATCTTTTGAACTAACAAAATGCATAGCTTCGGCTACTACCATCACCCCACTATTCTGCATAGTACTCTTATCATCTTGGGTTTTTATGTAAAATGAATTACCATTTATGTCATATCCACCCCAACACACAACCTCAAAATAAGGCCTTGTAGCTAGCCTCTGTAATACTTTTTGCTTGAACTACTCTGTAAATAACTTGTTATGCTTATTAGCTAGTTGCATATCGTTCTTTCTTGGATTCAAGTTTTTTAGCATATTCTTATGAGCATTCAAGTGAGGCAAAACTTCATTTGTGTTGTTTAAAATATATAGATGTGTCTGCATTACAACTTCTCTTGACATAGACCTCACTATGACACCCAGTGTTCCCTTGCTTCTCCCTTGATTATGTTGAGATTGAGGAAGTCCAACTACCATTACCCTATCAAGATATGCATTAAAAAACTCAACTGCCTCCTCAGCTACATATCTTTCAACACTTGAAGCCTCAGGCCAATAAGGCTTCTTAGAGTACCCTTTTAAGATTTTCATGTATCTTTCAAATGGTTACATCCACCTTAAACATACAGGACCACAAAGTCTTATTTCTCACACAAGGTGAGCTATCAAGTGGACCATAATGTCAAAAAATGATGGAGAAAAGCGTATTTCCAATTGGGAGAGGATCACATAACCTTTATTTTCTAATTCATTTAACTTAGCAAGATCAATGACTTTGAAAAACATACAAAGTCTTGTAATAGTGCTTCTCACATCATTTTTCATAATGCCTCAAATAGCAAGTGGAAGCAATTGTTGCATCAATATATGACAATCATGAGACTTCATCCCCGTTATCTTCAAATCTTGCATTGAAACAAGTTTGCTCAAATGAGAAGAATAACCTTGTGGCGCCTTAATGCTATTGACAAAATCACAGAAACTTGTTTTCTCTTCTTTTGATAATGTGTGCATAGTTGGATGTAAATAAGCCCTCTTACCCTCTCTTTCTTGTCGATGGAGGAGTTTTCTTATTTCAATTTCAACTAAATCCCATCTTATATTGATTCTATCCTTAGTCTTTCCATTTATATGTAAAAGTGTACCAACAAGGCTCTCATATACATTCTTCTCCATATGCATCACATCTAGACTATGCCTCAAATCAAGACTTTGCCAATATGAAAGATCGAAAAAAGATAGATTTCTTTTTCATATATTTCTCTCACCGCCAGTCTTCTTCTTTTTACCAAAGATCACATTAATTCCCTCCACCCGTTGATAAACTTTTTCTCCAATTAGTGGTAGTGGAGCCATTTGATATTCTTGTAAGCCATTAAATGCCTTCTTCATCCTACGGTAAGGGTGGTGCCGACTAAGAAACCTTCTGTGACCAAGGTAGATCGTCTTCCTGCCATGTTTAAGTTGCATGTAGTGCGTGCCTTCTTCGCATATCATACATGCTTTATGCCCCTTAACTTATCCTGACAAATTTTCAAATGCCAGAAAGTCATTTATCATGGTAAAGATCATGGCACGTAAATTGAAGGTCTCTTGTTTATATGCATTGAACACATCAACACCTTCCTCCCATAATTTCTTCAGATCCTCAATCAAAGGTTCAAATACACATCGATATTGTTTCTCAACTATTTTGGCCTTGAGACCATCAAAGATTGTGAATTATGAGGAGCACCGGCCAAGCAATGTGTGTGCTACTGAAGATTACCATATGGATTAATTCCATCCGTACAAAGCCCTAACCAAAGGTTTCCTGGCTCACTACCCAATTGAAAAAATTTTTGATCTATTATTTTCCATTGAGGAGAATCTGCTGGGTGACAAATCTTTCCGTCACATATTTTCTCATGGGAATGCCATCTCAAGTTCCTTGCTTATGTGGCATTAGCAAATAGATGCTTAAATCATGGTATTATTGGAAGATACCATAGAACCTTCAAAGGAGGACCTTTGGTCATCTCATTATAATCACCATCATCTTTTTTAACTTTGTATCTTGAAGTCCCACATTTAGGGCACATATTTTCCCTTCATACTTATTTCTAAACAATATACAGTCACTAGGGCATGCATGTATCTTCTCATATTCCAAACCCATCGGACACAAAATTTTCTTTGCTTTATACATTCGTTTTAGAAGTGAATTCCCTTTTGGAAGAATATCACTCAACAGTTCAAGCAATTCTATAAAACTACCATTGGTCCAACCATTTCTTGCCTTTAAGTTTATTAATTTCAACACGGTTGTCAACCTTGTGTAATCATCTTTACATCCTAGATATAAAGGCGTTTTTGCATCACTACACAAGGTTTCACATGTGGGAGAGAACTGTGCAGAGGACTTAGACCTTATGTCACGAAACATATCCGAAATTCTATCACCAAACTCTTCATTCATAACCTTGTCCTTTCCAAACAGTGTAGTCTTTCTAAGTTCTTCATGCCATATCCAATTTATATACTTCAAATTTATCCCATCACAGATAAGATGCTCTCTTATCTCAAGAATACTTTGCCAACTATTGTTTAAGTATTTGACACAACAACAATAGTACAATCCATCTCTTTTACTTGGGGCATTTCTTTGAGCAAACTCCAAAAACCTTTCAAGTTTCAACCACATCCTCATATTCTTTGCTAATTCTCTTAGCTTTCATCCAATTACGACCTATTATTCTACAAAGTCAATGAGCATAGTTGTCAAGCTTAATTCTAACTCATTAATTCAAATATTGAAATAATTAAAATAATTAAGTGTTAGCCAATAAATTAAAATTGACTAACAATTAATTACAAATTAAAGGGAATATCTTTTTTTTAAAAAAAAATTTGACAGAATTTCCCTTTAAATATATAACAAAGGGAAAATTACAGTGAAGGACCAAGAAAAAGTTATATTTATTATAAAGAATCTTAAAAATTGTAATTATTTAAAAGGATGATGTGATACAGCAAGCTAACTCCTCAACTTCCAATGATCCATTGCAAATCCCAACTGGACCAATCACAAGAGCAAGAGCTAAAAGAATTAAGGAAGCTTTGAGCGGGCTAGTGCAAGACACCTTGACAAAGCAAATGGCATTTGTTGGAGCATCAAATCTGGATGAAAATGCTGAGGACGTCTCTAATGTCATTTGGGCTGAAAAAGAAAGCTGCTGATCATATCTTGGGCTTGGAGACTTCAATCTAAGGAGCTTGGATCAAGTATAACACATGAGAAGACTCATTTGGGCCTAATTAATCATATCTTGGGCCTGATATGCTGATTATATTTCATTAAATGCATTTGAACGAAAATTCATAATTAGTTGGCAGATTTGAATTTTGAGTTTCCAAGTTACCTAAATCAAGTCCTTATGATTTTATTTAAGTTAGTATTTTATATTTTGATTTTCAAGATTGCATTTAATGCTTGTTAGGTCAAATTTCTGAATGTATCCTCTATAAGATATTGTAACCCTCATTTTGGAGGCAGATTGGAATTTGAATGAAAAACTTGCATTTTGCAATTTCTGACTTGAGAGGGGTTTTCTCTAGGGTTCTTCATTGAACTAACAAACTTATCAAGGCTTGATCAACCTTGTGGTGTCTTTCAACACTTCGGGTCCTTGTTCTCCCGTGTTCAAGGGTTCAAGTGGATTATCAGACCTTTGTTTACGTTCTTGGGGTGCGTATATTCAGATCGGTTGTGGGTTTGTGGGATTTTTCCCTTGCGGGTTCTCACCATCTTGGTATTTTTTCTGTTAGTTTACCTTCATTTTCATTCTTCATTTGGTGCCTTTTCTTGTGTCTGTTTGTCTTCTGCGTTTTTGTTCGTCACCGAAATTGTCGTCCTTGTTCATTCACTTCTCCGTTGAGTTTCGTGATGTTTAATAGGTCATTTTCATAGTTCAGAATCCCTTCTTTCATCTCGTTTTAATTTCATCTAAATCCGCCATTTCTAGGGCAAGTTGTATCCATTTGAAAAGGACGCATTTTCTGGAATTTCTGGGTTCCGATTGCTTGTTCTGTTTTGTTTATGGTATTTTTGTGATTTTCTTTGCATTATTCAGTGAAAAAAAAACAGAAAAAAAGGGGAAGACAAGAAAAAGAAAAAAAAAAGGGAACAGAAAAAAAAAAAAAAAATTTATAGTGCTGGAAGTGTTTTGAGCAAATCATCTTCATACCCAAATTCTGTTTTGGCTTTTGCAATATTTGTGTCAATTGAATTTCTGATTTTTCCTGGAAGTCCATATTCAATACTCTTAATTTCTCAAAGTTCCCAAGTGTTGGCTGATTCTGCATATTGTGATTGCTTTCTTTAAATTGCTTAGTTCTTTAAAGAGCCTCAAGAGGGATTTAAGAGTGGAAAAAGGCAAGAGTGACATACCTCAACTTAAAAGCCATGTTTGAGTGAAACACGAGTGTTGAGTGTCATTCTTGAGGGAAACACATGAGGAAATTTGTGAGGAACTTTACTTCACTAACATAATTAATTTTCCTTGAAGTCACAATGTCTAATGCAGATGAGACATTCGGTGGTGGTGGAAATCCAATGAATATTGAAGACACCCTTAGGGCAATGCAGCAACATTTTCAACGGATGAATGTGGTTTATGGAGAGATAAGGGATAGAATGGAGAGACAAGATGAAAGGATTGTAAATCTGCAAAGAGCCCGACCTAAACCTAGAAGGCATGGAAGGCAAAGGGAGGTTTCTATGGATGACTTTGAATCTGAAAATAACGAAGTTGGTGGTAGTGAGGATGAATCCAATTCTGAATCTGAAGTTGAACTGATAAGGAATAGGCATAGAGGGGATAGGTATGGGAGAAGACATGGGAGAAATAACCCAAGGGAGAGAGATAGAGTAGATGGGAACCTTGGGAGCATCAAAATGAAGATACCATCATTCCAAGGTAGAAATGATCCTGAAGCCTATTTAGAGTGGGAAAAGAAAATAGAAATGATTTTTGAGTGCCACAATTATTCTGAAGCTAAAAAGGTGAAGTTGGCAGCAATAGAATTCACTGATTATGCCATTGTTTGGTGGGATAAATTGGGTATTAATAGGAGGAATAATGGAGAGAGGCCCGTAACAACTTGGAGAGAAATGAAAGCTCTAATGAGGAAAAGATTTGTTCCCAACCATTATTTTAGAGAGCTTTATCAAAAGTTGCAGACCTTTACACAAGGTCCTAGGAGTGTGGAGGAGTACAATAAGGAGATGGAACTGGCCATGATAAGAGCTAATGTGCAAGAAGATAGAGAAGCAACAATGGCCCGATTTCTAAGTGGGTTGAACAAAGATATAGCTGACATAGTTGAATTGCATCATTATGTGGAACTAGAAGACATGGTGCATATGGCTATTAAGGTGGAAAAGCAACTCAAGCGAAAAAGTGCTTCAAAATTTCATTCTGGATCAACTTCTTCTTTCAAACATAATTGGAAGAAAGGAGAAAAAGCTATCCAAAAGGAGACCACTAGAGGCAAAGAAGAAGCTTCATCAAAGAGCAAAGGTAAATCTGATTCCCAAACTTCTAGAAATAGGGATATAAAATGTTTCAAGTGTTTGGGTACAGGTCATATTGCTTCTCAATGCCCCAACAAGAGAGTCATGATTCTGAAAAATAATGAAGTTGTGACTGAAAGCGAGAGTGAAAGTGATGACTCCATGCCCCTACTTGAAGATGCTAGTGATGATGGGATTGAATATACTGTGGAAGGAGAATGCCTTGTGGTTAGAAGAGCCTTGAATTGTCAAGTGAAGGAAGATGAATTGAATGAGCAAAGGGAAAATATTTTCCATACTCGCTGCCTCATTAATAACAAGGTATGTAGTTTGATAATTGATGGTGGGAGTGTTACAAATGCTGCAAGCACTACAATGGTTGAGAAATTGGATTTGCCTACTGTTAGACACCCTAGACCATACAAGCTACAATGGTTGAATGAATGTGGGGAAATTAAAGTTGATAAGCAAGTTCTTGTTTCTTTCTCAATTGGGAAGTATTGTGATGAAATGTTATGTGATGTTGTTCCTATGCATGCTGGACATATACTTTTGGGGAGACCTTGGGAATTTGATAGAAAGGTAAAGAAAGATGGGCTTACAAAGAGATATTCTTTTGTAATGAGCAATAGACCCATTACTCTTGTACCGTTGACCCCAAAGCAAGTGTATGAGGATCAACTTAAGATGAAAAAAGAGAGAGATAAAAAAGATTGTGATATGAAAAATAAGAAAAATGTGAGAGAGACATCAAAAAGAAATGAGAGTGAAAAAGAGAGAAAAGATAAGAGTTCAAAAAAAGAATTTCAGAAAAAAAATGAAGAGAGAAAAGAGAAGAAGAAATTGAGTTTTTATGCAAAAGAAAGTGAAGTGAGGAGTGCCTTTTTGGCTGAACAACATCTGCTTCTCCTTATTTACAAGGAATCCTTTTTGAGTACTAATGGCATTAACTCTTCCTTTCCAAGTGTTGTTGGTTCTTTATTGCAGGACTATGATGATGTGTTCCCAGGAGAAATTCCACCTGGATTACCACCCAGTAGAGGAATTGAACATCAAATTGATTTCATTCCAGGGGCAACAATTCCTAATAGGCCAGCCTATAGAAGCAATCCAGAAGAGACAAAGGAGCTTCAAAAGCAAGTGGAAGAGCTCATGGCAAAGGGATATGTTAGAGAAAGCTTGAGTCCTTGTGCTGTTCCGGTACTTTTGGTTCCAAAGAAAGATGGAACTTGGAGGATGTGCATTGATTGCAGAGCTGTGAATAATATCACTGTAAAGTATCGCCATCCTATTCCTATATTAGATGATATGCTTGATGAATTGCATGGTTCTATTGTCTTTTCTAAGATTGATTTGAAATCTGGGTATCATCAAATTAGAATGAGGGAAGGTGATGAATGGAAAACTGCTTTCAAAACAAAACATGGTTTGTATGAATGGTTAGTTATGCCATTTGGGTTAACTAATGCACCTAGCACTTTCATGAGATTAATGAATCATGTTTTGCGTGCTTTCATTGGAAAATTTGTTGTGGTTTATTTTGATGACATTCTGATTTACAGTAAGAATCTTGATGAGCATTTGAATCATTTGCATTGTGTGCTTGATGTTTTGGGAAAGGAAAAATTGTTTGCAAATCTGAAGAAGTGTGATTTTTGTATGAATAAAATTGTCTTTCTTGGCTTTGTGGTGAGTGCTAAAGGGATAGAAGTTGATGAAGAAAAGATAAGAGCTATAAAAGAATGGCCAACACCCAAAAGCATAACTGAGGTGAGGAGTTTTCATGGTCTGGCTAGTTTTTATAGGCGCTTTGTAAAGGATTTTAGCACATTTGCTGCACCACTCACTGAGGTCATTAAAAAATCTGTTGGTTTCAAATGGGATAAAGCACAAGATGATGCATTCAATAAACTTCAGGAAAAATTGTGTTCTGCACCTGTGCTAATATTGCCTGACTTTAATAAAACTCTTGAGATTGAATGTGATGCATCTGGAGTTGGAATAGGAGCTGTTTTAATGTAGGAAGGAAAGCCACTGGCATATTTTAGTGAAAAGCTAAACGGAGTAGCCTTGAAATATCCAACTTATGACAAGGACCTTTATGCACTCAAAAGAGCATTGGAGAATTGGCAACACTACCTTTGGCCTAAACAATTTGTTATTCACACTGATCATCAGTCTTTGAAGCACATCAAGGGTCAAGTAAGCTGAACAAAAGACATGCAAGGTGGCTGGAATTTATCGAGACATTTCCATATGTCATCAAATACAAGAAAGGTAAAGAAAATGTGGTGGCTGATGCATTGTCAAGAAGGTATACTCTTCTTACTACTCTAAATGCTAGGTTGCTTGGTTTTGAATATATCAAGGAATTGTATGCCACTGATGCTGACTTTGCTAAAGTGTTTCTTGCTTGTGAAAAGAAAGCATTTGAAAAGTTTTATAGGATTGATGGGTACTTGTTTAAAGAAAACAGATTGTGTGTGCCTCAATGTTCTTTGCGAGAATTACTTGTGAGAGAAGCACATGGGGGAGGATTAATGGGTCACTTTGGTGTGAAAAAGACTTTGGATGTTCTGCATGAACATTTCTTTTGGCCTAAAATGAAACGTGATGTAGAAAGAATTTGTGCTAAATGCATAACTTGTAAAAGGGCTAAATCTAGAGTCTTGCCACATGGTTTGTACACCCCATTACCTGTGCCTAGTGAACCTTGGGTAGATATATCAATGGATTTTGTTTTGGGTTTACCTAGGTCGAGAAAGGGAATGGATTCCATATTTGTGGTTGTTGACAGATTTTCTAAAATGGCACATTTTATTCCTTGCCATAAAACTGATGATGCCACATATATTGCTGACTTGTTCTTTAAGGAAATTGTAAGACTTCATGGTGTTCCTAAAAGTATTGTTTCTGATAGGGATACAAAATTCTTGAGTCATTTTTGGAGGGTTTTGTGGGGTAAGCTTGGTACTAAATTATTGTTTTCTACTGCTTGTCATCCACAAACTGATGGACAAACTGAAGTAGTTAATAGAACTTTAACTCAATTGCTTAGAACTATGATTCAAAAGAACTTAAAGAATTGGGAAAATTGCTTGTCATTCATTGAATTTGCTTACAATAGGAGTGTGCATTCATCTACTGATTATTCTCCTTTTGAAATAGTGTATGGTTTTAATCCACTAACTCCTTTGGATTTATTACCATTGCCTATTGATGAGAGGGCAAGTCTTGATGGGACAAAGAAAGCTGAAACAGTGAAACAACTTCATCAAAAAGTGAAACAACAAATCGAGAAGAAAAATGAGCAATATGCATCCAAGGCTAACAAAGGAAGAAGGCGTGTTCTCTTTGAACCTGGTGATTGGGTGTGGGTGCATATGAGGAAAGAAAGATTTCTAGCTCAAAGAATGTCCAAATTAGCTCCAAGAGGAGATGGTCCATTTCAAGTGCTTGAAAGAATCAATAACAATGCTTACAAAATTGATTTACCTGGTGAGTATAATGTTAGTGCTACTTTCAATATGGCTGATTTATCTCCTTTTGATGCAGGTGATGATTCGAGGTCGAATCCTTTTCAGGAGAGAGGGAATGATGTGATACAGTAAGCTAACTCCTCAACTTCCAATGATCCATTGCAAATCCCAACTGGACCAATCACAAGAGCAAGAGCTAAAAGAATTAAGGAAGCTTTGAGCGGGCTAGTGCAAGACACCTTGATAAAGCAAATGGCATTTGTTGGAGCATCAAATCTGGATGAAAATGCTAAGGACGTCTCTAATGTCATTTGGGCTAAAAAAGAAAGCTGCTGATCATATCTTGGGGTTGGAGACTTCAATCTAAAGAGCTTGGATCAAGTATAACACATGAGAAGACTCATTTGGGCCTCATCAATCATATCTTGGGCCTGATATGCTGATTATATTTCATTAAATGCATTTGAACGAAAATTCATAATTAGTTGGCAGATTTGAATTTTGAGTTTCCAAGTTACCTAAATCAAGTCCTTATGATTTTATTTAAGTTAGTATTTTATATTTTGATTTTCAAGATTGCATTTAATGCTTTTTAGGTCAGATTTCTGAATGTATCCTCTATAAGATATTGTAACCCTCATTTTGGAGGCAGATTGGAATTTGAATGAAAAACTTGCATTTTGTAATTTTTGACTTGAGAGGGGTTCTCTCTAGGGTTCTTCATTGAACTAACAGACTTATCAAGGCTTGATCAACCTTGTGGCATCTTTCAACACTTTGGGTCCTTGTTCTCCCGTGTTCAAGGGTTCAAGTGGATCAGCTGACCTTTGTTTACGTTCTTGGGGTGCGTATATTCAATCGGTTGTGGGTTCGTGGGATTTTTCCCTTGCGGGTTCTCACCAATTTATAGCCAAAATATCCCAACAACCATAATAAATACAAGAATGAGGTGTTAACTTCTTGTGCAATCCTAGCTAATATCCAAGCTTAAAATTAATCTAAACTTAATTAAAATACAAGAAGATCAAAAGTCAAAATCCTCTCCATAGGGGGCTTGACAAGTGGCATCTCAATTACTTCTATTCATAATTACTCCACATAGTGCATTAATGAGCCACCATTACTTTTGTCTTTCCTTTAGACATTTTCCTCTATTTATTTGGCTTTCAATTATCAGAATTTTTTCTTGGCTTTCTGAAGCTCTGAAAATTATTTCCTTTACTCCAAAAATTCCTTTTACCTTGAGAGAAAACCTACAAATTTTCTCAAGCCATAACTCATCCTGTAGGCCCCACTTAAAAATCATTCTTTAAAATACCTTTTTATTGGTATAATTGGCTTTATATTTTATTAAAGCCATTCCACTGGCCTTCTGGGAGCAGGACTAATTTTATAAATTAGTACAGCCTTTTAACTATTTAACCTCATTTTTGCATACATTTTTTGGGTCTCTGGCTATCTCAAATAATTACCTCAAATAGTGTCCTTTTTACTGGTCATAATCTTATAAATTCTATTTAAGTAGCCTCAGGGGTATTTTTGTCATTTCTCTTCATAAAAGAGTCTTAGAATATTATTTCCCATTTTATGAGATTTTCTTGGAATTTTCTGTATACTTTCTATTTTTACCCTTATTGGCCATAACTTTCTGAAGTTACGATTTACTCCGTGCTTAGACTTAATCTCATAAAACATCTCTTTGAGGCTTCTAACTTAACCTTTGGCCTGTATCTAACCTTTGTTTTCTTTTTTTGGGCCTTTGAGACTCTCCTGGAACCTCAACATTCTTACATGTTTGGCCCCTAGTAACTTTCTTATTTTGCAATTTAGTCCCTAAAACTGTTTTGATTTTCTTTCTTATTTTTAGGACTTATGCTAAAAAAGGTCTAGTAGCCTATCCAATTCAGGCTAATTCTGGTACTTCTAGGCTCAAAAGTTAGGATGTTACACAAAGAACTTTGTAAAGATTAAATAAATTAAATATCAGGGCATTTATAGTTTAGACGAGATAATTGACCCTTTTTTTATTCTTAAGTCAACAAAATGCAATGCATCAATTGACATAATCAAAAAGGTATAAATGCATGCAAGATGAGAGCAAAAGTGTTGCAAAATACCAGAAAACACTTAAGAAAATCATGTAAAGATGTGGTTCTATCACTTCTCCACACTTGAACCTTTGTACTCCTGGACAAAGACTTGAATCATTCCAAAGAAAGTACAGGCACAAAGAGGAAATTAGCATGCTCAAAAATGATCTCAAGAACTAATCAATTAGTATCTTTTAGAAAAGAAAAAAATGATAACATGAACAATGCCAAGTAATTAGATGCAAGGTACAATTGATTCTAAATGCATGAACACTAGAGGTTGCTCAAGGGGTATAAGTGTTTAACTCTCTCATCTCTCCTCATTGGGATTCTTTTCACTCAAAATCCAAGTTGCAAATACCCTACCATAAGCTCGTAATAGCTCTAAAATATCCACTACCATTTAGCATTCATGTAAAGAATCAAGAGAACTTTTAAGTTGTAGTGATGGAAAGGCTAGATGGAATGGAAATATGATGAAATTGAGTGTCAAGGGCTAAAGTGATGTGAGTCAAATATTATCTATTCTTAGACAAAGAAGTTCAGATCTTAACCTTCTACCACCAAGGGAATACTTTATTCAACTTTATTTTGTTGCTATAGCTTGTGTGTGTGTGTATTTTTTTTTCACTTTTCTTTTCGTTTTGCTTTCTTCCTTTCTTCTCCTTCTTCTTCTTTCTTTTGTTTTTGAATCAAAACTAAAATTCCCAATAAAAACCCATGAAGGTTAGTAAATCTCAATTATCAAGATAAAATCAACTCAATTAAAATTGTAGTTCAAACACTTGAGATGGTAAATGAAATGAAAGAAGTAAAGGATCAAAAGGGTTGAACAATGGATAGATGTTTATGGATTGTGTTTGGGTAAAAAGGTGTAGAAAAGAATACCTCTATCATATTCAAATCACAAATGCACATGTAATTTAGACCAAGAGCTAAAACAAGTTCTAGAGAATGCAAACCACATGAATAATCACTCAATTTAGGAATTAAGGCTCAAGAATATCCTTCTAACAAGGGGTTCATATCTCAACTCTCATACACAAAGTTTCAATCAACATGCATTGGTCACAAGGCATTATTAGGACACTTATCACAAAAGAGAACCATAGGATGATGATTAAAAAGATCAAAATAATCACTTAAGAACATAGATAGATCCCAAAAGTACCTATAAAGTCTTAAAGAAATCATTTTCAAAATCCAAAATTTTTAAAAGCTCTGGGATGGGCATGGTTTTTAAGAAAACTGTTTAATGCAATGAGGTTGGATTAAAAAAGCAATGATTTTGCTTGAAAAAGGCACAAAGGTAGCTTAAAAATGTTCCTTCTATACAGCATTGCAAAAAGCAAAGAGAAGGGAAATGGATGTACAGAACTAGGGTCTAGGTCACAGCTTGAAGCAGTGAGGTCACGACCTAGAATCACAGAGAGCACCAACTTTAACTAGGGGTTCAGGTCGTGACCTGAAGACACAGAGAGTCTTCCCTTATCAAGAATCCATTTCACATCATGACCTAAAGAAGTGAGGTCGTGACTTGGCTTCACAGAAAGCTACCAAAACGAAAAATTTCAAAGCCAAACAAATTTTGACATGCACAACCTCTTCAGCAAGTAACAAACAATTGAAATTTGTCTAATTCACAGCAATTCATCACCCAAAACCAATTCAAAAACTAAAGATTGGTGATGAAAGATTGAATTTCAAAAAAAAATTTTGCTAAAATTTTGTAAAAGATAAAGCAAACATTGGAGCATGCAACAAGTATCAAAAGGCCCTCCCCCATACTTAAACTTGGCAGTGTCCTCACTATCAATGGGAAAGGAAAAAAGAACAGCAGCAACCAAATAAGCATAAATAACACAACCCATTTATTAAAATAAAGTCTCAACACATCAACAGAGTAAAATTAATTATAGAGTTCTCAGCAAAAGAAAAGAAACAAAAAAGACAAACACTCTTACAACTCTCTCTCTCTCTCTCCCTCTCCCCTAAATAGAATCAAAGACAAAAAGACAATCAATCTTCCTCCTCCCTTCCTTCATCCTCCCCCTCATCAGCTTCACCTCCTATCTCCATTGGACAAGCCTTAGCACCAGAAGATTGCCCCGGACCCTTATAGAAAAAGCCTATGGCAGGAATGGAGTTCTGCCAAAAAGCTTGCTCGTAACCCTGAGAAAGAGTGACATTTAGAGCTTTGGCCATCTCCAGCATCAAAGGATCCATAAACCTTTGCCTTCTAATACTCATTAGTCATGGAGATAGCCTTTTGTTCTTGGAGTTCCTAGCTCACACTAATCACTTGTTGACTAAGAGCGGCTATCTGCTTACTTAAGGAGGTGAGGGTGATACTAGAGCTATCCTTAGCTGCCTCCTCCTTAGGATCTTCCTCGGCCACCCTCTTCCCTCTTTTTCTACTCCTCAACTCTGCAGCCCCCCTATTAGACTTCGAAGTGGTATAGCACCTAGCAGGGGGTGGGCTCCAGGGTAAGGTCAGTCTTTTGCAATGGTATTCCCTTTACTATATATAAATCAGTGATTAGATGAGGGAACACCAAGAGAGTCTGGACATTGTTAACACAATATGCAATTTGGTCAAGGGCTATAATAGAGGTGTCCACCGCCTGCTTGGTCATGAGAAGGTACAAAAGAAGGGCACCCTCTTAGGAAACATCAGAGATTTGGGCTGTTGGCATCACATTGTATGACATAAAGTTCAACCAAATCCTAGCCTCATTGTTCATATTCTTGTGCTTGAAACAATATTTCCTATTCTCCCTAACAGTGAAGCCAACTCCTTTTAATTCTAATTGTTTGAAATACCTTATTCCAAGGGACTTTATCAAGTATGGTCTTAAAATGCTGGAACTGGCAGTTAGGAACATTAGGCAGCTTATAAAAGGACTGAACATTAGCCTCACTGACATAACACTCTTTCCTTCTAAAGTTGATCCCCACGTGCCTCTCCAGATCAGAATAGCTGTAGAACTCCTTGACCAAGGTCAGATTGACCTTGGCTCTTTTCTTCATAAGCTCCCTAAAGCATTGGTCAATTGCAAGCTTATAAAAGTCAAACTCATTGGTTTCTGGGAAATGCCTTTCTTGTACCACCCCCAATTCGTAAACATGCTTCCTGCTTCTGCCCTTATGAGTTGGGGCTCATCTCGGGAGTGAGCCTTTCTAGGAGTGTCTGGGTTCATGGTGCAAGGCATCTATGCACGAGGTTAAACAAACAAATAAACTAAACAAAAAATAAAACATAAAACAAAAGAAAAAAATGCCTAACACTGATCCTAGAAAACCCTTGCTCCCTAAAGATTCTAAACAATTCAACTAGGTCTCAGACCAATCTTGGAAAACCTTTAAGCTTCAAAATGAGAGAACTTTCATCTTAAAAACAATTGGGAATTCTTTTCAAAACTCAAATTTTCTAATTGTTCAATTGTTCAAAATCAAGTTCTTTCAAAGTCATTTAAGGTTAATCATCAAAGATCCAACAGAAATTACAATAGGCAAAAATAGAAGTGGGTTTAGCAGTTTAAAACCAACACAATGCCCCCACGTCATGACCTGAAGGTCTTCAGGTTCTAATCTAGATGCCAGAATTTTTAGAAATCGCAGGCAATCCGAATTCAGTCCATTCAAAACCAATTTTTTTCCCAGTAATTAACGTTTCAAAACAGTCCTAGAGCCAGAATAGAAGCAATCCCAACAGAAATCCCACATTCCACTCAGTTAAACCTAAACCTAACAAGAGAAAACCTATCTAGAACTTACAAAATGCAGAAAACAAGAAACCAAACTACAAGAACTACAAAGAAACTGAAAATACCTTGAGGAAAGTGGAAGAAGGAGTGTGGACATGCAAAAAAAGTGAGAAGAATGCAGTTTTCAAACTGCAGCAACGTCCTTGCAAGGTGGGAATCGGAATAGAGTCCTCAGATGTAGATTGGGTATCAGATTTAGGGAGATATTTTAGGTGTTTGGCTTGAGGAGGTAGGATGAGAGCAAGTCCAAAGATGCAGAATCAGGTCACGACTTTTGTTGGGAGAAAGTAGAGAGAATATGCAGAATGAAGAGAATGGAAAGGAGGAAAGGGATTTAGGGTGTGCAATTACAAAAGGGCATTAGGGTTGGAGGCCCTTAAATGTATCTAGAAAAAGCCTAGGGTAGTTTCAAGAGGTATGATGGTAAATAGGATTAAAAACTTAAGGATAGAGAGTGGTTTCACAGTAAGATTTTCTGATTTTTTTTTCCCATCACATCGTGACTTGATGGTATCCAGGTCGCTACTTTAGCAAATAGAGGGGAATTTAGGGCTTCAGAGGGGCTCTAGGTCACGACCTAAGACAGTGAGGTCGTGACCTTAGTTCACAAAGAGCCTTCCTATTTCCTTTCCCCAAGTCGCGACCTAAAACAGTGAGGTCATGACTTCATTTCACAGAGAGCTCCCTTCTCAGCTTTTCCTCCAAGTCGCGACATGAAGATAGCGAAGTCACGACTTGGATTCACAAAGGGCTCTTTGAGTCTCTAAATCCTAAATAACCTCAGATCTAAGTTCCTATACCACCTTCACTCACCAAAATAACTATAAAACAACCTAACTCAGCAATCCATCACTAGATTTTCAATAATTCGCAAGACTCAAAAGCAAGTAATGGAAGATTGGGAAAACTTTCAAAATTTTGGCAAGTTCAGCAAGAACCCCCACAACAAGGAGTAACCCAACAAAACAAATCACAACACCCAAATTAAGCTCAACTAGAAATCCTCCCTCCCCCAAACAACTCAAAGTAATGTCCTCATTGCAGCATACAGTCACATACCAAAACACAGCTTAAAAGCAAAAACAACAAAGGTGGAAGTTGTGTAATCTATTTCGAGATTAAAGCACAACACATCATCCTTCTAGGGAGAAGAAAAGAGCTAACATGCAAGGATGGGTGAACTAAAGAATGCAATTGAGTGTGTGTTGGTGATAAAGACAGAATTAAAATCAAATCAAAACAGAGCACAAAGGGGGAATTATTCAAAACAAATATAAACAATTGAAATTTAAATTTCTACTTCTATTTGGTACATCCCTTTCACAACTCAAAACAATCACATGCAAGATAATATCATCAAAAGTCAAGGACATGTGAAAAGTAAAAGAGAAAGGAAAGAGATGACCTGGCCTCATGGAGGTTGTGTGGGCTCTTCATAGATCTTGAGAAGATGGCCATTGCATTGGAACATCTTACTCGTGGCCTCCTCCTTCAGCTCTATCATCCCAAAATCATTTACCTTTAATTCTATGTAAGGTCCATCCCAACTTGTCTTGAACTTGCCCTTTTTGAACCTAAACCGGGCTTGGTACCTCAGCACTTTATCATCCCCCCTTAAATTGCTTTCGTAGGATGTTGGCATCATGAATGAGCTTGGTCTTTTACTTGTAGATGTTAGAGCTATTATAGGCATCCAACCTCATCTCTTCTAACTCTTGAATTTGAAGAAGTCTATTCAAACCAGCTTCCTCAAAATCAGCATTGTAGCTCTTGACCGCCCAATATGTCCTATGCTCCAATTCCACCAATATATGACATGACTTCCCATGGATAATCCGGTATGGAGACATCCCGATTGGTGTTTATAGGCGATGCGGTAGGCCCATAATGCATTATCCAACCATATTTAGCTAACAAGTTAGTAAGCAACTTGTTGCAAAAGTGGGTTCCTTGATCACTGATCAACACCTTGGGTACACCAAATCTACTAAAGATATTAGAGCTCAGAAACTTGAAAACAGTGGGTGCATCATCTTTTCTTGTTGGAATTGGTACTACCCATCTAAAAAGATAGTATATAGGTAACAGGATATAAGTGTAACCATGAGAAGGTGGGAATGGTCCTATGAAGTCTATCCCCCAAGCATAAAAAATCTCACAACAAAGGATGGGTTGTTATGGCATTTCATTTCTCCTACTCATCCCCCTAAATCTTTGGTATTCATCACATGCCTTACAATAATAGGTAAAAGAATCTCTAAATAGGGTGGGCTAATAAAAACCAGCATCCAACACTTTCCTAGCCATCTTCTTAGCATTGAAATGTCCCCCATATAGTGTATTATGACAAGCTTCTAATATAGCACAAGCCTCAGCTTCAGGAATGCACCTTCTGATTACTTGGTCAGAACATATTTTTCATAAATGTGGTAGATTCCAAATGTGGTAGGAGGCTGGTGAGAACCCACAAGGAAAAATCCCACGAACCCACAACCGATCTGAATATACGCACCCCAAGAACGTAAACAAAGGCCTGGTGATCTACTTAAACCCTTGAACACGGAAGAACAAGGACCCGAAGTGTTGAAAGACGCCACAAGATTGATCAAGCCTTGATAAGTCTGTTAGTTCAATGAAGAACCCTAGAAAGAACTCCTCTCAATCAGAAATTGCAAAATGCAAGTTTTCATTCAAAATTCCAAATCTCCTCCCAAAATGAGGGTTACAATATCTTATAGAGGATGCATTCAAGATCTGACCTAAAAAGCATTAAATGCAATCTAGAAAATCAAAACATAATAAATTCATAAGGACTTGATTTAGGTAACTTGGAAATTCAAAAGTCAAATCTGCCAACTAATTATGAATTTTCGCACAAATGCATTTAATGAAATATAATCAGCATATCAAGCCCAAAATATGATTAATTAGGCCCAAATGAGTCTTCTCATGTGTTGTACTTGATCCAAGCTCCTTAAATTGAAGTCTCCAAGCCCAAGATATGATCAGTAGCTCCATTTTCAGCCCAAATGACATTAGTGACATCCTCAGCATTTTTATCCAGATTTGATACTCCAATAAATGCCATTTGCTTTGTCAAGGTGTCTTGCACTAGCCCACTCAAAGCTTCCTTAATTCTTTTAGCTCTTGCTCTTGTGATTGGTCCAGTTGGGATTTGCAATGGATCATTGGAAGTTGAGGAGTTAGCTTGCTGTATCGCATCATTCCCCCTCTCCTCAAAAGGATTCGACCTCGAATCATCACCTGCATCAAAAGGAGATAAATCAGCCACATTGAAAGTAGCACTAACATTATACTTACCAAGTAAATCAATTTTGTAAGCATTGTCATTGATTCTTTCAAGCACTTGAAATGGACCATCTCCTCTTGGAGCTAATTTGGACTTTCTTTGAGCTGGAAATCTTTCTTTCCTCATATGCACCCACACCCAATCACCAGGTTCAAAGAGAACACGCCTTCTTCCTTTGTTAGCCTTGGATGCATATTGCTCATTTTTCTTTTCAATTTGTTGTTTCACTTTTTGATGAAGTTGTTTCACTGTTTCAGCTTTTTTTGTCCCATCAAGACTGGCCCTCTCATCAATAGGCAATGGTAATAAATCCAAGGGAGTTAGTGGATTAAAACCATACACTATTTCAAAAGGAGAATAATCAGTAGATGAGTGCACACTCCTATTGTAAGCAAATTCAATGAATGACAAGCAATTTTCCCAATTCTTCAAGTTCTTTTGAATCACAGTTCTAAGCAATTGAGTTAAAGTTCTATTAACTACCTCAGTTTGTCCATCAGTTTGTGGATGACAAGCAGTAGAAAACAATAATTTAGTACCCAGCTTACCCCACAAAATCCTCCAAAAATGACTCAAGAATTTTGTATCCCTATCAGAAACAATACTTTTAGGAACACCATGAAGTCTTACAATTTCCTTAAAGAACAAATCAGCAATGTATGTGGCATCATCAGTTTTATGGCAAGCAATGAAATGTGCCATTTTAGAAAATCTATCGACAACCACAAATATGGAATCCATACCCTTTCTTGACCTAGGTAAACCCAAAATAAAATCCATTGATATATCTACCCAAGGTTCACTAGGCACAGGTAATGGGGTGTACAAACCATGTGGCAAGACTCTAGATTTAGCCTTTTTACAAGTTATGCATTTAGCACAGATTCTTTCCACATCACGTTTCATTTTAGGCCAAAAGAAATGTTCATGCAAAACATCCAAAGTCTTTTTCACACCAAAGTGACCCATTAATCCTCCCCCATGTGCTTCTCTCACAAGTAATTCTCGCAAAGAACATTGATATATTCATCAATCCTATAAAACTTTTCAAATGCTTTCTTTTCACAAGCAAGAAACACTTCAGCAAAATCAGCATCAATGGCATACAATTCCTTGATATATTCAAAACCAAGCAACCTAGCATTTAGAGTAGTAAGAAGAGTATACCTTCTTGACAATGCATCAGCCACCACATTTTCTTTACCTTTCTTGTATCTGATGACATACGGAAATGTCTCAATAAATTCCAGCCACCTTGCATGTCTCTTGTTCAGCTTACCTTGACCCTTAATGTGCTTCAAAGATTGATGATCAGTATGAATTACAAATTGTTTAGGCCAAAGGTAGTGTTGCCAATTCTCTAATGCTCTTTTAAGTGCATAGAGCTCCTTGTCATATGTTGGATACTTCAAGGCTGCTCCATTCAACTTTTCACTAAAATAAGCAATTGGCTTTCCTTCCTGCATCAAAACAGCTCCTATTCCAACTCCAGATGCATCACATTCAATCTCAAAAGTTTTGTTAAAGTTAGGCAATACTAATACAGGTGCAGAACACAATTTATCCTTAAGCCTAATGAATGCAACATCTTGTTCTTTATCCCATTTAAAACCAACAGACTTTTTAATAACTTCAGTGAGTGGTGCAGCAAGTGTGCTAAAATCTTTGACAAAGCGCCTATAAAAACTAGCCAAACCATGAAAGCTTCTCACCTCAGTTATGCTTTTAGGTGTTGGCCATTCTTTAATAGCTCTTATCTTTTCTTCATCAACTTCTATTCCTTTAGCACTCACCACAAAGCCAAGAAAAACAATTTTATCCATACAAAAATCACACTTCTTCATATTTGCAAACAATTTTTCCTTTCTCAAAACATCAAGCACACAATGCAAATGATTCAAATGCTCATCAAGATTCTTGCTGTAAATTCAGAATGTCATCAAAATAAACCACAACAAATTTCCCAATGAAAGCACGCAAAACATGATTCATTAATCTCATGAAAGTACTAGGTGCATTAGTTAACCCAAATGGCATAACTAACCATTCATACAAACCATGTTTTGTTTTGAAAGCAGTTTTCCATTCATCCCCTTCCCTCATTCTAATTTGATGGTATCCAGATTTCAAATCAATCTTAGAAAAGACAATAGAACCATGCAATTCATCAAGCATATCATCTAATCTAGGAATGGGATGGCGATACTTTATAGTGATGTTATTCACAGCTCTGCAATCAATGCACATCCTCCAAGTTCCATCTTTCTTTGGGACCAAAAGTACCGGAACAGCACAAGGACTCAAGCTTTCTCTAACATATCCCCTTGCCATGAGCTCTTCCACTTGCCTTTGAAGTTCCTTTGTCTCTTCTGGATTGCTTCTATAGGCTGGCCTATTAGGAATTGTTGCTCCTGGAATGAAATCAATTTGATGCTCAATTCCTCTAATGGGTGGTAATCCAGGTGGAATCTCCTCTGGGAACACATCAACATATTCCTGCAATAAAGAACTAACAACACTTGGAAAGGAAGAGTTAATGTCATTAGTATCCAAAAAGGATTCCTTGTAAACAAGGAGAAGCAAATGTTGTTCAGCCAAAAAGGCATTCCTCACTTCACTTTCTTTTGCATAAAAACTCAATTTCTTTTTCTCTTTTCTCTCTTCATTTTTTTCTGAAATTCTTTTTTTGAACTCTCATCTTTTCTCTCCTTTTCACTCCCATTTCTTTTTGATGTCTCTCTCACATTTTTCATATCACTCTCTTTTTTATCTCTCTCTTTTTTCATCTTAAGTTGATCCTCATACACTTGCTTTGGGGTCAATGGTACAAGAGTAATGGGTCTGTTGTTCATTACAAAAGAATATCTATTTGTAAGCCCATCTTTCTTTACCTTTCTATCAAATTCCCAAGTCTTCCCAAAAGTATATGTCCAGCATGCATAGGAACAACATCACATAATACTTCATCACAATACTTCCCAATTGAAAAAGAAACAAGAACTTGCTTATCAACTTTAATCTCCCCACATTCATTCAGCCATTGCAGCTTGTATGGTCTAGGGTGTCTAACAGTGGGCAAATGTAATTTCTCAACCATTGTAGTGCTTGCAACATTTGTAACACTCCCACCATCAATTATCAAACTACATACCTTGTTATTAATGAGGCAGCGAGTATGGAAAATATTTTCCCTTTGCTCATTCAACTCATCTTCCTTCACTTGACAATTCAAGGCTCTTCTAACCACAAGGCATTCTCCTTCCACAGCATACTCAATCCCATCATCACTAGCATCTTCAAGTAGGGGCATGGAGTCATCACTTTCACTCTCACTTTCAGTCACAACTTCATTATTTTTCAGAATCATAACTCTCTTGTTGGGGCATTGAGAAGCAATATGACCTGTACCCAAACACTTGAAACATTTTATATCCCTATTTCTAGAAGTTTGGGAATCAGATTTACCTTTGCTCTTTGATGAAGCTTCTTCTTTGCCTCTAGTGGTCTCCTTTTGGATAGCTTTTTCTCCTTTCTTCCAATTCTGTTGAAAGAAGAAGTTGATCCAGAATGAAATTTTGAAGCACCTTTTCGCTTGAGTTGCTTTTCCACCTTAATAGCCATATGCACCATGTCTTCTAGTTCTACATAATGATGCAATTCAACTACATCAGCTATATCTTTGTTCAACCCACTTAGAAATCGGGCCATTGTTGCTTCTCTATCTTCTTGCACATTAGCTCTTATCATGGCCAATTCCATCTCCTTATTGTACTCCTCTACACTCCTAGGACCTTGTGTAAGGGTCTGCAACTTTTGATAAAGCTCTCTAAAATAATGGTTGGGAACAAATCTCTTCTTCATTAGAGCTTTCATTTCGCTCCAAGTTGTTACAGGCCTCTCTCCATTATTCCTCCTATTAATACCCAATTTATCCCACCAAACAATGGCATAATCAGTGAATTCTATTGCTGCCAACTTCACCTTTTTAGCTTCAGAATAATTATGACACTCAAAGATCATTTCTATTTTCTTTTCCCACTCTAAGTAGGCTTCAGGATCATTTCTACCTTGGAATGATGGTATCTTCATTTTGATGCTCCCAAGGTTCCTATCTACTCTATCTCTCTCCCTTGGGTTATTTCTCCCATATCTTCTCCCATACCTATCCCCTCTATGCCTATTCCTTATCAGTTCAACTTCAGATTCAGAATTGACTTCATCCTCACTACCACCAACTTTGTTATTTTCAGATTCAAAGTCATCCATAGAAACCTCCCTTTGCCTTCCATGCCTTCTAGGTTTAGGTTGGGCTCTTTGCAGATTTACAATCCTTTCATCTTGTCTATCCATTCTATCCCTTATCTCTCCATAAACCACATTCATCCGTTGAAAATGTTGCTGCATTGCCCTAAGGGTGTCTTCAATATTCATTGGATTTCCACTACCACCAGATGTCCCATCTGCATTAGACATTGTGACTTCAAGGAAAATTAATTATGTTAGTGAAGTAAAGTTCCTCACAAATTTCCTCACGTGTTTCCCTCAAGAATGACACTCAACACTCGTGTTTCACTCAAACTTGGCTTTTAAATTGAGGTATATCACTCTTGCCTTTTTCCACTCTGAAATCCCTCTTGAGGCTCTTTAAAGAACTAAACAATTTAAACAAAGCAATCACAATATGCAGAATCAGCCAACACTTAGGAACTTTGAGAAATTAAGAGTATTGAATATGGACCTTCAAGAAAAGTCAGAAACTCAATTGACACAAGTATTGCAAAAGCCAAAATAGAATTTGGATATGAAGATGATTTGCTCAAAACACTGCCAGCACTATAATTTCTTTTCGTTTTTTTTTTTGTCCCTTTCTTTTTGGGTACCTTTTTTTTTTTCTTGTCTTTTCCCTTTTCTTTTCTTTTTTTTTTTCACTGAATAATGCAAGGAAAATCACAAAAATACCATAAACAAAACAGAACAAGCAATCTGAACCCAGAAATTCCAGAAAACGCGTCCTTTTCAAATGGGTATAACTTGCCCTACAAAAGTCGGATTTAGATGAAACCAAAACGAGACGAAAGAAGGGATTCCGAACTATGAAAATGACCTATTAAACTTCACAAAACTCAACGGAAAAGTGAATGGACAAGGATGACAATTTCGGTGATGAACAGAAACGCAGAAGACGAACAGACACAAGAAAAGGCACCAAATGAAGAACGAAAATGAAGGTAAACTAACAGAAAAATATGACCTGAGTTTAGATCCAAAGCTCTGATACCAAGATGGTGAGAACCCACAAGGAAAAATCCCACGAACCCACAACCGATCTGAATATACGCACCCCAAGAACGTAAACAAAGGTCTGGTGATCTACTTGAACCCTTGAACACGGAAGAACAAGGACCCGAAGTGTTGAAAGACGCCACAAGATTGATCAAGCCTTGATAAGTCTGTTAGTTCAATGAAGAACCCTAGAAAGAACTCCTCTCAATCAGAAATTGCAAAATGCAAGTTTTCATTCAAATTCCAAATCTCCTCCCAAAATGAGGGTTACAATATCTTATAGAGGATACATTCAAGATCTGACCTAAAAAGCATTAAATGCAATCTAGAAAATCAAAACATAATAAATTCATAAGGACTTGATTTAGGTAACTTGGAAATTCAAAAGTCAAATCTGCCAACTAATTATGAATTTTCGCACAAATGCATTTAATGAAATATAATCAGCATATCAAGCCCAAAATATGATTAATTAGGCCCAAATGAGTCTTCTCATGTGTTGTACTTGATCCAAGCTCCTTAAATTGAAGTCTCCAAGCCCAAGATATGATCAGTAGCTCCATTTTCAGCCCAAATGACATTAGTGACATCCTCAGCATTTTTATCCAGATTTGATACTCCAATAAATGCCATTTGCTTTGTCAAGGTGTCTTGCACTAGCCCACTCAAAGCTTCCTTAATTCTTTTAGCTCTTGCTCTTGTGATTGGTCCAGTTGGGATTTGCAATGGATCATTGGAAGTTGAGGAGTTAGCTTGCTGTATCGCATCAGAGGCTTTACTCTTAAGCTTTTGAATCTAAAAAGGAGTTAAATAAGAAGGGACTAGGCCTGTGGCAAGATAGTTCACTAAATGAGCAAACCATGGCTGAGAAATAGATAAAGCACATAAAGACTGATCAGGGAATGAATCACAAATAGTATCAAAATCTAATACTCCCCTAGTCTCTAGTAGTAGTCTACTGAAGTGATTTGCAACATGGTTCACATTGCCAACTCTATCTTTTACCTAGTCTCTAGTGGTAGTCTACTCAAGTGATTTGCAACATGGTTCACATTGCCAGCTCTATCTTTTACCTAGTCTCTAGTGGTAGTCTACTCAAGTGATTTGCAACATGGTTCACATTGCCAGCTCTATCTTTTACTTCTAAATCAAACTCTTGGAGTAGTAACATCCACCTCAAAAGCCTTGGCTTTGATTAAGGTTTGTGGAACAGATACTTTACTGCTGCATGATCTGTGTACACAACCACTTTGGAATTTATGAGATAAGGTCTAAATTTGTCAAGTGCAAAGACAATAGCAAGTAATTCCATTTCAATAGTGGTGTAATTTATTTGAGCTACATCAAGGGTTTTAGAAGCATAGGCAATTACTTTAAAAGCAAAACCATCCCTTTAACCCAACATTACCCCCACACTTAAATTTAATGCATCACATGAAATTTCAAAAGGCAATTCCCAATTGGGAGAGGTCAAAATGGGAGGAGTAACTAGCATATTCCTCAGTTCATTAAAAGCCAACTCACATTCATGATCAAATTGAAAATCAACATCCTTCTGCAACAGTTTAGATAGAGGTAGAGCAATTTTACTGAAGTCTTTGATGAATCTTCTATAAAACTCCACATGTCTTGAAAAGGATCTCAACTCTTTCAAGTTGGTAGGTGATAGAACCCAATCTTTATATGGTTTTCTCAAGTGTTTTCTAATGTTTTGTAACAATTTTACCCTCATTATGTGTGTATTTATATCCATTTGATTATATTGAGTCATGCATTGCATTTTGCTGTTTAAGGGGTAAAAAGAGTCATTTTTCTCTTCTAAATTTTAATTTCTTTGATATGTAATCAGTTGGTCTTTACAAAGCTCTTTGTTGTGATTTTCAAGCAATTGGAGAAGGTCCTAAGAATCATGATGGAGCATGGATGGAGCCAAAATGTTACAAGGACCAAAACAAAAAAGCTAGGAGTGTTATGCCTCCCCAGGTCGCGACCTGGATGCCTCTTAGTGAAATTACGTGTTTTGGACCCAAGTCAAGATGAGAGCTCTCTGTCTTCCCGGGTCACGACATGGAACTTATCAGGTCATGACCTGACCCCCCGAGTCACGACCTTACATTCCTGGGATCGCGACCTGAGTGCGTTAAGTGAAGCTGTGCATTTTGAAATAGGTTTCTGAGCTTTCATACCTAAGGGCAGCCACCATAAAAAGATACTCTTCCATTCTACAGATTTGCACAAGGTTGAGTCTCCATCTTTTCCTCTCAAGTCTCCATTGATCCTACACCCAAAACTTCCATTTTTCTTCATCTCTTCATATTTTCTGAAATTTTGGACCTGTCAAACCATTCCAACACCCTTCTTATCCATTTTTCCAACTTTATTTTTAGCTTCAACCATGGCTGTTTATTCCTGGAGCGATTGCGATTGGTTTGAAGGCATGAGAGGCTAAACCCCCTTAGCCTCTTGGTGATGGAGAATGAAGCTTGAGCTCAATGATCTAATCAGGGAGTTTTAATTAGTTTCCTATTTTACGGTTTCCTATTTTCAAATAGCAAAGTTGTTCTTGAAGTTTAAGTTATTTTCTTTTATTTTTATGTAATAAATGATGCCTCCCATAGTCAAATAATCATTAATGAGGCATCATCTCTAGCATTTATGTATTAAGATGTTGATTCTAGAGTGTGTTCTATGGTTGCCTATATATAGGCTACGTTTTTGTACTTGAAATAAAGACTTAGATGAATGAGAATTGAGTTTATTTCTCTCTGTGTGAGCTTTGCTTCCATCCTTGTATTCTCGTGAGAATACTTGATACTATCAAGGGATTGATCAACCTTGTGGTGTCTTCATGGCTAGGGTTGTAAGAGACAGGTTCTGTTAAGGTCCTACCTAGATCAACCGTCTATTCGTTACTTGATTCTAACCGATCCGTTCATTCCTCTCATATCAAGTGGCATCAAAGCTAAGGTTTACTAGCTTTCAAGTTCTATCCTCTTGGTGTTTTCATTTTTTTTTTTGCCTTTCTCTGTTGCTTCTATTTTCCTTTCATTTCCATTCTCCTCATTCTGTCTTCCTCCTTTCTTCCTTGTTTCCATCCCTTTGTTTCGTTTTTTTTCCTTTTTCATCTCCTTTCTACCCTTCTTTTTTTCCATTTGACTTGCTTTGTTCTTTTGAGTAGCATAAAAAAAAAAAAAAAGAGTGCTGTTGTGTTGAGAAAAAGAGAAAAAAAAAAGGCTGCAGAATTGCTGGAAAAAAATAAATTTAAAAAAAAAAACAAGAAGAAGAGAACGAGTTTCAAGTTTTGGAGATTGCAACATAAGAGGCAAGTTTCCTAATTTGAAAAAGTTTCCATTGCAAGTCACAATTAATTTCGTAAATCTTTATGTTTGGGTGGTAAGACTCCTACTTTCCTATTTCTACTTTCCTTTGTTTTATTTAGTTTCCTATTTTGAATTCCTTTCCTTTTCATACTACTTTCCTATTCTCTTTCTTCAAGTTTCCTTCTTTTGTTTGTTTCCTGTTCCTTTTTCTTCCTATTCAAACTAGTTGCCTAATTTGAGTTCTTTTCTTGCAAGGTACTCACTTTTAATTACCTCAAGTTAGTATCTTTCCTAAATACTTTGTTCCTACTTTCCTTTCTTTCCACACACATATTTGTGTCTATAATTTTCCTGTCCTTTTTCTATACTTTTTTTCCCTTTCCTATCACTATTGATTTTTTTTTTCATCATATACTTACTTTTCTTGGAAGTTTTCTTTACCCCCTACTTTTTTATCCCATATTCCTTTACTTTCTTCCATGATTTCTTACCAATTAACATTGTCTCTTGATTTTATTGAGTTTCAATCAAAGAATATTATAGGAGGCAAACTTGAGTGGTAAAAGGCAAGAGTGTTATACATCAATTTAAAAGTCAAATTTGAGTGAAACACAAGTGGCATAAATTATTTTGAGCAATACATGTGAGTAGAGAGTGGTAAGGTCTATTTTCACACACACAAAAAATGTGTGGCCACAAAGAGCTTGGGGAAGATCTCAAATCTTTCCTAAAAGAAGTTCGGCAACTAAGTGCTGAATTAGACCAGTTGAAGTCGAAGCGCAACTCCAAGATTAAAAGAGATTTATATAGAAGGTTGCAGGAGTTGAAACAAGGCTCCTTAAATGTTAAGAATTATTACAACGAGATGGAGTTAGCTCTGATTAGAGCTAGTGTGAAAGAGACTCCAGAAGCCATCACGGGCTTAATCCTCGATTAGCCCGTGTTGCAAAAATGTGCAGTTTCATGGAGATTGAAGATTTGGCTCCCCTACTTAGCCAGCATGAAAAAGAACTCAAGAAAAGACAATGCTCTTCTTCAAAGAAGAATGATCAAGAGAAAGATGTCATCTTCACATACAATTCAAATAACATTGACTCCAGTGTTGTGGATAACTGTGAAAAAGAAGAGAGTTTGAGTAAAGAAACAAGTTAAGTATCTCAATATTGTCAAGATAATGAGAGGAAAAATGAGAGTGTTGATTTGAGTAAAAATAAAGATGAAAAGAATTTTGAGAAAAAAGAGATTAAGAGTGATTGCAAGGATATTTCTTTAATTACTAACCATCTTAATCATTATTTGCCTTGTGATTCGAGTGTGTTGCAGGTAGTTGATGTGATTCCTAAAGAGCTATCCGATGGATTCTCATTTCATTCAAACAATATTGAAACACATTCTGATGACCTCAATCTTGTTATTCCTGAAGACTTGTTGTCTTGAACTTCACACATTGGATTTTAATTGTAACATGATAGGCGCTCTTATCATATGCAGATTGTGGTTAAGAGGCTTTCTTGTTACTTGGATATTGTTGTTGCTTTAGGTTATTTTGTAGGTGCACGAGGCATGAACATGATCATTTATATTTGGGTGCACGTGAGAAAGAAAAGATTTCTAACCCAAAGCAATTTTCACCAGCTTCCAATATTAGAGTATCTTCATGTGACTTCAAGGAATCAAGATCCTTTTCAAGATCTTGCTAGGACCCATAACATAACTTACATGATTCTTCTACTTAGTAAGTATTATTTTCAAGTTGTTCTTGCGAATTCTAACTGCTTCCCTTTTGATCTAGGTCAAGATTCGAGGATGAATCTTTTTGAAGAGGGAGGGAATGATAGCATACCAGGAGGCATTGAATATGAAGGTCATGAAGCCCAAATAGCACTCCTTCAGTTAGAAGCCCAACAAGCCCTCCAGAGTGTTCAAGGGATTTATAACTCGAGAATACTTATGTGGAGGAGGACATGGATCATTCCTTGGATGATGACCTGGATATATACGGAGCTTAACGTGACATATGGAAGGCCACCCCGATATATAAGTCATCAGAGTATGAACATTTGGACTTTGAGAAAGACAAGAGCACATTCTAAGAGACCAAAAGGAGCATTTGAAGCCAATTTCTATGTTGTTAAAGGTCCAACACAATTATATATGCATGGAGGAGTCCATTGGAGCTATAATCTTTTAAATTGGGGCTAAAATGCATTGTGCTATGGACCATGGGAATTCTAGAAAATGATTCAACCTCATTTAAGCCCAAATGAACGTTTAAAAGGCCCAGTTATGCTTTTGGACGTGAATAGCAATGAGGTCTATTTGGAAGGTCCAAGAAGATTCAAGAAGTATCAAGAGTGATATTATTGACATTAATTAGGATTCTGTTTATTTTAATTAGTTTCCTATTTTCAAATAGCGGAGTTGTTCTTGAAGTTTAAGTTATTTCCTTTTATTTTTATGTAATAAATGATGCCTCACATAGTCACATATCATTAATGAGGCATCATCCCTAGCATTTATGTCTTGAGATGTTGATTCTAGAGTTTTCTATGGTTGCCTATATATAGGCTACGTTTTTGTACTTAAAATAAATACTTAGATGAATGAGAATTGAGTTTATTTCTCTCTGTGTGAGCTTCGCTTCCATCCTTTTATTCTAGTGAGAATACTCGACAGTATCAAGGGATTGATCAACCTTGTGTCTTCATGGCTACGGTTGTAAGAGACAGGTTCTGTTAAGGTCCTACCTAGATCAACTGTCCATTCGTTACTTGATTCTAGCTGTTCCGTTCATTCCTCTCATATCAAGTGGCATCAGAGCTAAGGTTTGCTAGCTTTCAAGTTCTATCCTTTTGGTGTTTTCTTTTTTTTTTTTTGCTTTCTCTGTTGCTTCTATTTTCCTTTTGTTTTCATTCTCCTCATTCTGTCTTCCTCCTTTCTTCCTTATTTCCATCCCTTTATTTCATTTTTTTTCATCTCCTTTCTGCTCGAGTTTCTTTTTTTTTTTGTTTCCTATTTCTTTTTCTTCCTTTTCAAACTACTTGCCTAATTTGAGTTCTTTTCTTGTAAGGTACTCACTTTTCTAAAATTATGTCAAGTTAGTATGTTTCCTAAATACTTTGTTCCTACTTTCCTTTCTTTCCACACACATATTTGTGTCTATCCTTTTCCTGTCCTTTTTCTATACGTTTTTTCCCCTTTCCTATCTCTATCGATATTTTTTTTCATCATATACTTTTCTTGGAAGTTCTCTTTACCCCCTACTTTTTTATATTCCTTTACTTTCTTCCATGGTTTCTTACCAATTCTACATGTGAAGATTGCCACAAATTAACATTGTCTCTTGATTTTATTGAGTTTCAATCAAAGAATATTATAGGAGGCAACCTTGAGTGGTAAAAGGCAAGAGTGTTACACATCAATTTAAAAGCCAAATTTAAGTGAAACACGAGTGGCATAAATTATTTTGAGTGATACATGTGAGTAGAGTGGTAAGGTCTATTTTCACGCACAAAAGAAATGTGTGACCACAAAGAGCTTAGGGAAGATCTCAAATCGATGGTGAGAACCCACAAGGGAAAAATCCCATGAACCCACAACCGATTTGAATATACACACCCCAAGAACGAAAACAAAGGTTTGGTGATCCACTTGAACCCTTGAACACGAGAGAACAAGGACCCAAAGTGTTGAAAGACGCCACAAGGTTGATCAAGCCTTGATAAGTCTGTTAGTTCAATGAAGAACCCTAGAGAGAACCCCTCTCAAGTCAAAAATTGTAAAATGCAAGTTTTTCATTAAATCAAGCATAAATATAGGCCACATTAACCATTAAACAATACAATACAATACAAAACTTTAACTTTAACCAAATATTTTTTCCCTTTTCTTTGATTTTTAACAAAATAATTCCTCCTTTAGATTCAATAACCTCATGATTCATTCCTACACAATTTTTCATGAGGAATTCAAATATGAAATCATATTTTTAAAAATCAAACTTCTTCCCCTTCAAGTTGAGTTGGCCGAATAGGGGGTATATGTTTCCAAAAATTCTATTTTTGATTCCAACGATTTTAAACACTTCCCAATATTATATCTCTGCACAAAAATACATTTTAAACTCATTGAAATCATCAAATTAAGCTAAAACAATTTCCTATAGCATGAATAGTGGCTGGCTGAATTGCTCCCCTAAAACCCTAACTTGGTTTTCCTTCAAAAATCAATCCATACACCACCTATATATGCTTATTCCACTTGATATTTAAGGCCTCTATCCTTCCCTAAACATCACTTGATCAAACTGAAATTTAGGCAGCATATACACTTGATTTCTCAATTCAAAACCCTAACTAAATGTTTTCTTAAGGATAGGAAGGCTTGAGTATACCTTATGTTTTCTTGCTATAAACTGAATGATTCTTTGCTTAAAACGTCCTCAAATTCAGTCTCCCTTGGTCTGGAAAAAAAAACGGCAGCACCTCCCCTTCTTTTTCTAATTTTTCAACATTTTCTTGTATTTTAGGAAGGGGTATTTATAGACAAACGGAACTGCAATTCCCCTCTCAATTTGGACATCCAAAAGTGGCAGAAAATAAGGTGAGTTGGCAGCCATCAAGTGCATCACAACTTCAGATTTAACCATGTGTCCAAACTCTAGAGTTTTCCAACATTTATCCCTTAATTTTGCATTTTATTTAATTAAATATGGAGCTGCACGAATTTGGTCTTGGAATAGGCCTAATATGGCCCCCACAAATGGTCTAGGATGGCCTAAAAAGATGGCCCACAATCCAAATCAAAATCCCAAACCAATTTAAAACTTTATCGGTTACTATTCACTAGTAACATTCCATAATTTTTCCAGGCCTCTAAAAATTCATTTGTCTTTATGATAATTCACCTTTTAATATGAGAATATGATTTGAAAGTTTTCAGAATTTTTTTCTGTCTCTATGTATTTATTTTGGATTTTCTTTGATTAGGCCTCTATTAGTGTCACTGTGGGAAAATAAATTCCCTAAAATTAATTCCTGAGCTTCCATGGCCTAAAACCAATTTTGCAATTTCAAATAGATATTTAGATGATTTATCCATCTTTTTGCCAAATTTATTGAGGCCTTTATCTAATTAAAATACTCCTCTGGTCCTAAATATAAAATCCTTATACTAGTGTGTATAAGGGTCTTAAATTTAGGACTGGAGGAGTAATTATTTTCCTCCAATTTCCCACTAATTTCTCAAATAACCTCTGTTTACAAGAAATTCCGTAACTATTTAACTTCACCATAATTTCACTTTTCGGGACTCAACCGAGTTTCTAAAAGCTCTAATTTACACTTTTCTCATTTTTCGGAAAATTTCTAGAATTTTTCTCAAATTTTCTCGTTTTGTCCTTCCTAAACATGATAATTACAAAAACGTCAACCTAGACCTTATCGGGATTTCACCTCAAAAGTTGTTTCGTCTCCCCGTCTAGTTTCTACATTGGCTCCTATCCCAATTTTTAATCCCTTGTAGCTAGATGAAATTTTTCAGGATGTGACACCATATCAATCAAGCATTCCATGATCAACATTCTCAAGATTATGGCACATCATATATACATAGATACAAGTCAACCTTATCCAAGATTCATTACAACATTATAATAAAATTCATCAAAATATTACATAAACTTCATATAACATCACAAAATCCACATACTTCTTTGTCCATGGATGATCCGCTTCCTATTTGATACATAATTTAACATAGAAGGGAATGAGATTTCATGAAAATCTCAGTAGCAGTGAACTATACTTATCATGTAAATCAAGTAATGCATAATGTGTTATGTAATAGAATTTCAAGACATCCTCAAGTCACATAAATTCATACCAAGCATTATGTCAAGAGAGGAATCAAATACATTTACACATTGACATATTATCGTGCATTTGGCCAAAGCATATCAAATGTCATAAAGTCAACAATTTCTACCACATAAATTCCTCAATCCAAAGCCATTAACATAAACACATTAAGTAAGTAAGATACACAATCAAATTATATGTTCAATACTACATTAACAATTTGGCCTCCTTAAGCGAATTAAGCTCTCCTTGTTTTTCCTCCACAAAACCAATCAATTCAAGCGTAATTGCAAGCCACATTAACAATTATGCAACTTTAATACAACACTTAACTTTAAACTTTCTCAATTCCCTCTTTTTCTTTGATTTTTAACATAACTAATCCTCCTTTGATTCCAATAGTCTCTTGACTCATTCCTACATAATTTTCCATGTAGAATTCAAATATCCAATCAGATTTATGAAAATCAAACTCTTTCCCTTTCAAACTGTCTTAGCCGAATTGGGGTATATAGGTTCTAAAAATTCTATTTTTGATTCCAATGATTTTAAACACTTCCCTTTAGTGTTTTCCTACACAAAAACATATTTTAAACTCATTGAAATCATCAAATCAAGGTAAAATAAACTCCTGCCCACATTTCTTCTTGGCCAAAATGAAGCCCAACAAAACCTATGTTGGTTTTCTTCCAAAAATCATTCCAAACACTACGTAAACATGCTTATTCCACTTCATATTTAAAGTTTCTATCCTTTCCTAAAGTCCAAGCATGCTGACCGAAATCACACAGTATTTCTCCTTGAATTTTTAATTCAAAACCTAACCAAAACAAGCATTAATCTTAACCATAGTAAAGCTTAGATATACCTTGGTGAATCCTTGACTAAAGCTTAATGATTTTTTGTCCAAATGCACTCACTAATTGTGGTTTTCAGCTCAAGGAAATAGTTGGACAGAACCTCCCCTAGTTTTACCAATTTTCTATCAATTTTTGGGTATTTTGGGGGAGTATTTATAGACTAAATAATCTGCCACCTCCCCCCTCATTTAGGCGTGTAAGAGTGCCACCTAAGAGGGGCACTTGGCTGCCATCAAGAGGTGAAAAGGTTCAGATCATGCCATGTGTCTTTTGCCTGAAATAATCCAAGATATTTGTGTGAAAATTGGATTAAATTCCAATTTAATTAAGGGTCCAGATTTCTGCTCAAAATTGGGCCTTCTCCAGGCCCAATATGGGGCCCACTTATGGTTTAGGATAGCCCACAAACCAAATCACAATCCCAAACCATTTTAAAACTTTATCAGTTAATATTCATTTGTAACATTTTATAATTTTTTCAGGCCTCCAAAAATACATTTCTATCTATAAAAAAATCCCTTTTTAATATAAGGATATGATCTGGAAATTTTTAGAATTTTTCTCTACCTCTAACTATTCATTTTAAATTTTTCTTGAATAGGCCTTTATTGGTAAGACTGTTGGAAATAAATTTTTAAAAATTAATTCCTGTACTTTCAAGGCCTAAAACTAATTTTATAAATTCTCATAAATATTTAGATAATTAATCCATATTTTTTTCAGAATTATTGAGGCTGCTAACTACTTAAAATAATTATTTTCTTCTGCTTTTTCACTTTTTTTTTTGAAAAACCTTTGTTTTCAGGAAATTTGGTAATAATTTATTTTCATACCAATTTCACTTTTAGGGCCTCCATAGAGGTTTCAAAATCTCTGATTTATCTTTTTACTATTTTTTGGAAATTTTCTAAAATTTTTCTAAAATTTTCTAAAATTTTTCTAAAATTTTCTTGTTTTGCCCTTCCTGGACTGATAATTCTGAAAATGTCAGCTCGGACCCTATCGAGGTTTCACACCAAACGTTGTTTTATCCTTCTATCTACTTTCTATATAGGCCCCCATTCAAATTTTTAACTCCTTATGTCCAGATGAAATTTTCAGGATGTGACATTGCATCTTATTTATGTCAAATACGCATTTTAAAATCAAAGCTATATCATCATTTTTTGAAGATGAAGAAGGTTCATCTATAGGCACCATTTGTCTTGAGCTTTCTTGGTAGTTCTCTTGGCCTCCTCCATTAAAAGTTTTCTTGATTTCCCTCACTCCTCCACTTGAAGTTAGGATCATCCCTCCATCCAGGGTTATAGGTATTGGAGTAGGGATTTTGCCTTTGAAGTTGAGAGTTTCTTCCTTCATACATTGTAGAAACCTCCTTATATTTGTGTGGACACACACTAGAAATATGCATTTGTGATCCACAGTAGTCACAACTTGGGGCTACCATATCTAGAGGTTAAGGTGTTGGAATATTCATTAGTTGTTGTACCCTTAAACTTTCTACTGTAGAGGTAAGCTCAGTGATTGGACCGGAATGTGGCCTTCTGGGTCATTAAAAATATAATTGCACTAAATAATGTAGTATAGGGCACAACCTATCGTTCTTCTCGAGAAGCTATTTTATTGGAAAACCTTGATGAACTTCCTATTGCATTAACTTCTCTTGCATCTCTTGAGTTGTGATATTATCGGTTAAGTGCAAATCTTTTATTCAATGTCTAAGCACCTTTTGTTACCATGTCCTTAATAGAACCATGAGCTGCGGCATCAAGCATATCCACATTATGAGGTAGGAGCCTATTGTAGAAATATTGGACCAAATGATCCTCCAATATTTGGTGATGGGGACACATGGCCAACATCTCTTAAAAGTGGTTCCAAAAATCATGGAAGGACTCTAGTTCATCTTGTTTGGCTAAAGAGATTTCCTTATGAGAAGTAGATGTCTTAGAAGAAGGGAAATATTTATCCAAGAAAGCCCTTCTCAAGTTTGTCCGAGACCAGTGGGTATTTTCAGCATATCTAGGCAGCTTCATATACCACTCCTTAGCTTTTCCTTCAAGAGATAGATGGAAGACTTTAAGCATCACATCTGCAACTTTCAACTGGTTTCATGCTTGAACAGTGCATTTGCAAGGCATCGATGTGTGTATAGGGATTTTCAATTGTAGGGAGTGAGTGTACTAATTGACCTTTGATTTCAAAATCACTTTCAAAATTTGGAAAAATAGCATACAAAGGATCAAAATTAGCATCTATTTATGTTGCTCCCTAATAGTTCTTCTTCCATTATGGTTACCATTGATTCTATTATTCTCACCTCTACCCTCTACATTAAGTGCATTGTTATGTAGTTCATCCCCATTCTCTCTATTCAAGTGTTTTGGTTCATTAGGATTAGGGATTACCCTTCCAGTTCCAGCCATGATGTGTGTACAACAAGGAGAAGTCAAATTAAATTCTATTTTAGGGTCAGTAGAAGGTAGGTTAGATGTGTGTGGAATTGATTCCTCCTCTATCACAACCTTACTAGTTCCTATATTTTTCTTTTCTTTTCTTATTACTGTAAGGATTCTCTCTATCTCTGGCATACACAAATAATCAAGAGGATACAAGGTAACAATATAAACTTGCACACAAGATCAAGTTAAAAGGGATGATATGAATAAGCGTGAGCAAGTATGAATATATATATATATGAGTATGTATTTATGGACAAGAGAATATACATGAAGTGTTAATGGATAGAAGAATATCAAGAAAGTATGAAAAAGGAATGAGAAATGAATGACCACGGTGAAGGTATCCTGAAGCAAAAAAGAGATCTGGAACTGTAGGTCACACCACAGCAAGAGGAAAAGTTGGCTGTGGCGAAGGTATCCCGAGAGGAATTTTGGCAAAATCTTGCAAGTTGGCCATGACAAAAGAGTCTAGAGAGCACAAAAACAGGGCATGATGTATGCAAATGCAGCAAATATTTCATAATGCAAGGGTATGCAAATGCAGCAAGTATATGTAAAGTATAAAAAGAAGGAAAATCAAAATCTTTGTTTGTATATCTCAAAATTTTGATGCAATGCAAAGAGAAAAAACCTATATTATGAACAAGTATGCAGCAAACTACCAAAATGCGACCTAAAACGCTCTTAAACCCTAGTCAACAATGAGTTGACACAAATTAACCTAAGGAACCTATTTCTTGCTCCCCGGCAATGGCGCCAGTTTGAACTCTCTTATTTAGTCGCCTCAGGTGATGCGATACAGCAAGCTAACTCCTCAACTTCCAATGATCCATTGCAAATCCCAACTGGACCAATCACAAGAGCAAGAGCTAAAAGAATTAAGGAAGCTTTGAGTGGGCTAGTGCAAGACACCTTGACAAAGCAAATGGCATTTATTGGAGTATCAAATCTGGATAAAAATGCTGAGGATGTCACTAATGTCATTTGGGCTGAAAATGGAGCTACTGATCATATCTTGGGCTTGGAGACTTCAATTTAAGGAGCTTGGATCAAGTACAACACATGAGAAGACTCATTTGGGCCTAATTAATCATATTTTGGGCTTGATATGCTGATTATATTTCATTAAATGCATTTGTGCGAAAATTCATAATTAGTTGGCAGATTTGACTTTTGAATTTCCAAGTTACCTAAATCAAGTCCTTATGAATTTATTATGTTTTGATTTTCTAGATTGCATTTAATGCTTTTTAGGTCAGATCTTGAATGTATCCTCTATAAGATATTGTAACCCTCATTTTGGGAGGGGATTTGGAATTTTGAATGAAAACTTGCATTTTGCAATTTCTGATTGAGAGGAGTTCTCTCTAGGGTTCTTCATTGAACTAACAGACTTATCAAGGCTTGATCAATCTTGTGGCGTCTTTCAACACTTCGGGTCCTTGTTCTTCCGTGTTCAAGGGTTCAAGTAGATCACCAGACCTTTGTTTACGTTCTTGGGGTGCGTATATTCAGATCGGTTGTGGGTTCGTGGGATTTTTCCCTTGTGGGTTCTCACCATCTTGGTATCAGAGCTTTGGATCTAAACTCAGGTCATATTTTTCTGTTAGTTTACCTTCATTTTCGTTCTTCATTTGGTGCCTTTTCTTGTGTCTGTTCGTCTTCTGCGTTTCTGTTCATCACCGAAATTGTCATCCTTGTCCATTCACTTTTCCGTTGAGTTTTGTGAAGTTTAATAGGTCATTTTCATAGTTCGGAATCCCTTCTTTCGTCTCGTTTTGGTTTCATCTAAATCCGACTTTTGTAGGGCAAGTTATACCCATTTGAAAAGGACGCGTTTTCTGGAATTTCTGGGTTCAGATTGCTTGTTCTGTTTTGTTTATGGTATTTTTGTGATTTTCCTTGCATTATTCAGTGAAAAAAAAAAAGAAAAGAAAAGGGAAAAGACAAGAAAAAAAAAGGAAAAAAAAAAGGTACCCAAAAAGAAAGGGACAGAAAAAAAAAAACGAAAAGAAATTATAGTGCTGGCAGTGTTTTGAGCAAATCATCTTCATATCCAAATTCTATTTTGGCTTTTGCAATACTTGTGTCAATTGAGTTTCTGACTTTTCTTGAAGGTCCATATTCAATACTCTTAATTTCTCAAAGTTCCTAAGTGTTGGCTGATTCTGCATATTGTGATTGCTTTGTTTAAATTGTTTAGTTCTTTAAAGAGCCTCAAGAGGGATTTCAGAGTGGAAAAAGACAAGAGTGATATACCTCAATTTAAAAGCCAAGTTTGAGTGAAACACGAGTGTTGAGTGTCATTCTTGAGGGAAACACGTGAGGAAATTTGTGAGGAACTTTACTTCACTAACATAATTAATTTTCCTTGAAGTCACAATGTCTAATGCAGATGGGACATCTGGTGGTAGTGGAAATCCAATGAATATTGAAGACACCCTTAGGGCAATGCAGCAACATTTTCAACGGATGAATGTGGTTTATGGAGAGATAAGGGATAGAATGGATAGACAAGATGAAAGGATTGTAAATCTGCAAAGAGCCCAACCTAAACCTAGAAGGCATGGAAGGCAAAGGGAGGTTTCTATGGATGACTTTGAATCTGAAAATAACAAAGTTGGTGGTAGTGAGGATGAAGTCAATTCTGAATCTGAAGTTGAACTGATAAGGAATAGGCATAGAGGGGATAGGTATGGGAGAAGATATGGGAGAAACAACCCAAGGGAGAGAGATAGAGTAGTTGGGAACCTTGGGAGCATCAAAATGAAGATACCATCATTCCAAGGTAGAAATGATCCTGAAGCCTACTTAGAGTGGGAAAAGAAAATAGAAATGATCTTTGAGTGTCATAATTATTCTGAAGCTAAAAAGGTGAAGTTGGCAGCAATAGAATTCACTGATTATGCCATTGTTTGGTGGGATAAATTGGGTATTAATAGGAGGAATAATGGAGAGAGGCCTGTAACAACTTGGAGCGAAATGAAAGCTCTAATGAAGAAGAGATTTGTTCCCAACCATTATTTTAGAGAGCTTTATCAAAAGTTGCAGACCCTTACACAAGGTCCTAGGAGTGTAGAGGAGTACAATAAGGAGATGGAATTGGCCATGATAAGAGCTAATGTGCAAGAAGATAGAGAAGCAACAATGGCCCGATTTCTAAGTGGGTTGAACAAAGATATAGCTGATATAGTTGAATTGCATCATTATGTAGAACTAGAAGACATGGTGCATATGGCTATTAAGGTGGAAAAGCAACTCAAGCGAAAAGGTGCTTCAAAATTTCATTCTGGATCAACTTCTTCTTTCAAACAGAATTGGAAGAAAGGAGAAAAAGCTATCCAAAAGGAGACCACTAGAGGCAAAGAAGAAGCTTCATCAAAGAGCAAAGGTAAATCTGATTCCCAAACTTCTAGAAATAGGGATATAAAATGTTTCAAGTGTTTGGGTACAGGTCATATTGCTTCTCAATGCCCCAACAAGAGAGTTATGATTCTGAAAAATAATGAAGTTGTGACTGAAAGTGAGAGTGAAAGTGATGACTCCATGCCCCTACTTGAAGATGCTAGTGATGATGGGATTGAGTATGCTGTGGAAGGAGAATGCCTTGTGGTTAGAAGAGCCTTGAATTGTCAAGTGAAGGAAGATGAGTTGAATGAGCAAAGGGAAAATATTTTCCATACTCGCTGCCTCATTAATAACAAGGTATGTAGTTTGATAATTGATGGTGGGAGTGTTACAAATGTTGCAAGCACTACAATGGTTGAGAAATTACATTTGCCCACTGTTAGACACCCTAGACCATACAAGCTGCAATGGCTGAATGAATGTGGGGAGATTAAAGTTGATAAGCAAGTTCTTGTTTCTTTTTCAATTGGGAAGTATTGTGATGAAGTATTATGTGATGTTGTTCCTATGCATGCTGGACATATACTTTTGGGAAGACCTTGGGAATTTGATAGAAAGGTAAAGAAAGATGGGCTTACAAATAGATATTCTTTTGTAATGAACAACAGACCCATTACTCTTGTACCATTGACCCCAAAGCAAGTGTATGAGGATCAACTTAAGATGAAAAAAGAGAGAGATAAAAAAGAGAGTGATATGAAAAATGTGAGAGAGACATCAAAAAGAAATGGGAGTGAAAAGGAGAGAAAAGATGAGAGTTCAAAAAAAGAATTTCAGAAAAAAATGAAGAGAGAAAAGAGAAAAAGAAATTGAGTTTTTATGCAAAAGAAAGTGAAGTGAGGAATGCCTTTTTGGCTGAACAACATTTGCTTCTCCTTGTTTACAAGGAATCCTTTTTGGATACTAATGACATTAACTCTTCCTTTCCAAGTGTTGTTAGTTCTTTATTGCAGGAATATGTTGATGTGTTCCCAGAGGAGATTCCACCTGGATTACCACCCATTAGAGGAATTGAGCATCAAATTGATTTCATTCCAGGAGCAACAATTCCTAATAGGCCAGCCTATAGAAGCAATCCAGAAGAGACAAAGGAACTTCAAAGGCAAGTGGAAGAGCTCATGGCAAGGGGATATGTTAGAGAAAGCTTGAGTCCTTGTGCTGTTCCGGTACTTTTGGTCCCAAAAAAGATGGAACTTGGAGGATGTGCATTGATTGCAGAGCTGTGAATAACATCACTATAAAGTATCGCCATCCCATTCCTAGATTAGATGATATGCTTGATGAATTGCATGGTTCTATTGTCTTTTCTAAGATTGATTTGAAATCTGGATACCATCAAATTAGAATGAGGGAAGGGGATGAATGGAAAACTGCTTTCAAAACAAAACATGGTTTGTATGAATGGTTAGTTATGCCATTTGGGTTAACTAATGCACCTAGTACTTTCATGAGATTAATGAATCATGTTTTGCGTGCTTTCATTGGGAAATTTGTTGTGGTTTATTTTGATGACATTCTGATTTACAGCAAGAATCTTGATGAGCATTTGAATCATTTGCATTGTGTGCTTGATGTTTTGAGAAAGGAAAAATTGTTTGCAAATATGAAGAAGTGTGATTTTTGTATGGATAAAATTGTTTTTCTTGGCTTTGTGGTGAGTGCTAAAGGAATAGAAGTTGATGAAGAAAAGATAAGAGCTATTAAAGAATGGCCAACACCTAAAAGCATAACTGAGGTGAGAAGCTTTCATGGTTTGGCTAGTTTTTATAGGCGCTTTGTCAAAGATTTTAGCACACTTGCTGCACCACTCACTGAAGTTATTAAAAAGTCTGTTGGTTTTAAATGGGATAAAGAACAAGATGTTGCATTCATTAGGCTTAAGGATAAATTGTGTTCTGCACCTGTATTAGTATTGCCTAACTTTAACAAAACTTTTGAGATTGAATGTGATGCATCTGGAGTTGGAATAGGAGCTGTTTTGATGCAGGAAGGAAAGCCAATTGCTTATTTTAGTGAAAAGTTGAATGGAGCAGCCTTGAAGTATCCAACATATGACAAGGAGCTCTATGCACTTAAAAGAGCATTAGAGAATTGGCAACACTACCTTTGGCCTAAACAATTTGTAATTCATACTGATCATCAATCTTTGAAGCACATTAAGGGTCAAGGTAAGCTGAACAAGAGACATGCAAGGTGGCTGGAATTTATTGAGACATTTCCGTATGTCATCAGATACAAGAAAGGTAAAGAAAATGTGGTGGCTGATGCATTGTCAAGAAGGTGATGATTCGAGGTCGAATCCTTTTGAGGAGAGGGGGAATGATGCGATACAGCAAGCTAACTCCTCAACTTCCAATGATCCATTGCAAATCCCAACTGGACCAATCACAAGAGCAAGAGCTAAAAGAATTAAGGAAGCTTTGAGTGGGCTAGTGCAAGACACCTTGACAAAGCAAATGGCATTTATTGGAGTATCAAATCTGGATAAAAATGCTGAGGATGTCACTAATGTCATTTGGGCTGAAAATGGAGCTACTGATCATATCTTGGGCTTGGAGACTTCAATTTAAGGAGCTTGGATCAAGTACAACACATGAGAAGACTCATTTGGGCCTAATTAATCATATTTTGGGCTTGATATGCTGATTATATTTCATTAAATGCATTTGTGCGAAAATTCATAATTAGTTGGCAGATTTGACTTTTGAATTTCCAAGTTACCTAAATCAAGTCCTTATGAATTTATTATGTTTTGATTTTCTAGATTGCATTTAATGCTTTTTAGGTCAGATCTTGAATGTATCCTCTATAAGATATTGTAACCCTCATTTTGGGAGGGGATTTGGAATTTTGAATGAAAACTTGCATTTTGCAATTTCTGATTGAGAGGAGTTCTCTCTAGGGTTCTTCATTGAACTAACAGACTTATCAAGGCTTGATCAATCTTGTGGCGTCTTTCAACACTTCGGGTCCTTGTTCTTCCGTGTTCAAGGGTTCAAGTAGATCACCAGACCTTTGTTTACGTTCTTGGGGTGCGTATATTCAGATCGGTTGTGGGTTCGTGGGATTTTTCCCTTGTGGGTTCTCACCATCAGGGGTTGAAAACAAATAATTGGAAAGAAATATGTAATAAAGTGGCACAATTCAGGTTGTATCACTTTAGGGAGCCAAAATGAAATGATTACCTAGGTAAATTATATGCAAAGTTAACCAATTTGGGGGGCTTTTGTTTTATCTACTTCCAAAAGAGTTTAAATGACTTGTTTATCGATTTTATCTTTTAGAATGAAATGAGATGGCTGATTTAGTTGAATAACAGCAATGAAACACAAGAGTTTAATAATTATATGAATGTTCCTCTCTCATAATGACTTAGGCTTTTCTCACTTCAAATGGTTTGAGAGTTAGCTAGCAATTAAAATACTAAGAGCCACATCTTAGCCTAAGCCTAAATGAATTAACACATACTAAGCCACCTTGAATATGAATTAACAACAATTAGGTTGATTAAGCACAACTAGCAAAATTGGAATCAAGAATTGCATTAGACACATTCAAGGAATCTGACAATTAAGCCACCTTAGATTGCCATTAGATAGTCTCAGCAATTTCAAAGCAAAAGCTATACCAAGTCAATTACAAGAAATTGAAGATATGAAAGCTCAAGTGCCAAACACAAGTCTTGAAATTCCAAAGATACACAATCAAATCTCTAACACAAATACAATCGAATACAATCCATCTAAACATAGATAGCATTCTTAAGACCTAAGAACTACTAAACAATGAAAAGGAAGAGATTTAATTGATTGAAAACTCCCCCAGGTTGCCCTAAGCTCTAGCCATTGCCACTATGAGAGAAGAATGAGAAACCTAGCCACTCATGGACGAAATCATTCTACTTCCTTGCTGTGTAAGGATCGAAATCTAAATTCAAAATATCAGCTCGCGTGCTCATTTTTAGATGGAATTCTGCTGGAAGAGAGAACACGGATGCTGCATCAATTTACTCAGTCCAGCTAGCATTTCACCTTTTATACTTTGTCCAAACACTTCAAGATGGAGGGGGAATAAGTTCAGATGGATTCAGAGATCATAACAGACTTTCTTTTTCTCCAATTTCACATTTCTCTTCTCCTCCCATTATTTGCATATATTTCTAGTCCTAAACTTATGCTTTTGTCATTTATAATTGCATATTTTGGGTATAACTAGCCTCATTGTGCATAAGAGTTGTTGAATGGAATTGTGAGGTTTTATTATATTTTGTGTGGTCTTACTTGTGTATGCTTTTGATCCCCTAGTTAGTATGCATTGCAAGTACTTTAATCAACATTAGTGGCCATTCTACCAAGGATTGCCGCGGCACACTCTTTCTTGCTCCGCGGCCAACATATCTAACAGGGGATGCAGACTCACTAATCCAAACAGCGTCATTTTGGGTGCGCCACTATCCTTATAGCAAGCCATGACTATGCCTATTCCTTCATGCCATTCCACATAAGTACAGACCAGTTGATGAACAATAAATTTTTCCTCAAAATCAAAGCATTCAACCTCATGCCAGAACCTTTGCTCTAATACTAAAAATGTAACACCCAAACTTTTTACTAAATAACTGACCAAATAGAAACAAATGGAATCACATTTGGTGGCCAAATGTATGAAAAATTTTATTCTCAAGTTACTATTCATGGCAACTCATAATTGGCCAAACTTTAAAAATTCATAATTAATTCTAAGAAAAACCAAAATTGAGTGATTCCAAGTTCTATTGAAAGCTCTTTAGATTATTTTTTGAGGAAAAATAAGCACTGATCAATTTGCCTTCAAATTCAAGCCCAATTTAATTTCTGAAAGCTACTGTTTATTTGGTCATTTTCTAATTTTCTAGTATTTTTGTTTAACTTTGGAATGGCATAACTTCTTGTACAAATATCCATTTGAGGCATACTACCACTCATTTTAAAGAGAAAAATGAGATCTCATAGATTGAAAAGTTTTATGGACAAAACTCCATCATTTGTCCAGAATCACATTGGTCAACGTTTGTCCCCAAAAGGTTGACTTTTATTCCCATTTGGTTTTGCCTCTCCGTACTTAAACTATAGCTCAACATACCATCATTCAACCCCATAATTGGGTAAATAACATACTTTTTCATATCAATGTATCAAAATATAGTAAGGTATCATCCAAAGAATATTTACAAACATCCACGTAATCCAAGAAATAACCAAAGCCATATGCATTTTATAACATCAATTAATTCTCCAAGCATTGATCACCTCCTTGCCTTTTTGCTTTCGTTGTTGTGGCCCCTAGGGAATTGTTGGAATATAGGGGGTAAGATTCATGGGAATCTTAGTAGCATAGCATTACATTTAAACTGTCACACAAGCAAGGTTTCACATGCCATATGTTTCTAGCTATCACATACTTTAACTTTAATGCACATGCCATGGAAAGGAACAACATGCTTTCTCATTCATCATACTCAACATTGTATAAGCCAAGGCATTTCATGCATGGAGTTCAACATAACATCACATAACAATCTCATCCACATCATGGCATAACAATATAACATAACACATAGCAATAAACACAATGCAAGGTAACATTAAAAATACATGCTAGCTACCTCTTTTAATGCTTATCCTCTTGCCTTCAATCTCCTCCCCTTAGCAAATCTCCTTCTCTTTTGATGCCAAACCTTTTTGGTAACACAATAGGGCATCACATATTATTATTCTTTTCATCATAATAACTATTAATCCCTTTTTACTTGATTTTTGGGTTATTCTTTCTAGCTTTGATTCTTTAGTTTCCTTGGGCTGTTTTTATATAATTTTTCATGTAGAATCCAAATATCAACTTGTATTTATGAAAATCCAATTCCTCCCTATTGAACTTCATTTGGCTGAATTAGGGGGTTTAAATTCCCAAAATTTCTATTTTCAATTTTAATGCTCCAAGCTTCCTTTCTTAGTGTTTCCCTACACCATTTCATTATTTAAACATATTGGAAGCATCAAATTGAATCGAATCTAACTCTAACCCCACTTTCTCATCTTGGCCAAATTGATACTCAAGTTCAAGGGGTTGGATTTTCTTTCTAAAATTTGAGTACAACCAATCAATTCTTACACTTTTCAAGTGTCTAATCTATGTTTCAATCCCTTGGCTATTTTCCTGCAATTTTTCAAAAATTTTGGCAGCATTTCCACCTAGGAAAATAGCCATCCAATCCACATAAAAATTCCATAAAAACAAGCCTACATCAAAGCACTAGAGAGATAGAAGCTTACCTTGACAATTCCTTAAGCTTGTGTGCACTTTCTCTCACTAGAGTTTTCCTTTTCTCTCTCTAAAATCAAGTGCAACAAAGCCTCCCCTAGATTTCCTCTCTTGGCTGAAAATCATGAGTGGGAGAAGGGTATTTATAGCCTTTTCAATAACTCTTTGCCTTTGAATTTCAACAAAATTACAAGGGGTGGGTGGCTAAATCTCAACCCTCTATTTTTTGTTACTTTACACATTGATAAATCTTATGCTTCATGAATGTGATCTTGTCACATGTTGTCACATCTCCTTTAATACTACATTATATCACATATGGAACTATATGGAACCATTTCCTAAGACTTAAAAGTGAGAAAATTCAAAAACTTTGATACTCGGTCTCGGGTTACTATTCATCCAATACTAAATATTTAGCAAAATTTGAAAAATCATAACTAATTGTAGAAAAATCAAAATGAAATGGTTCTAGGTTCCATTTGAAGCTTGTAATATGTTCTTTCACGGAAAAATATTTATTGGTATCATACTAGCACGAAGCAAAGCCAAAAATTATTCAAAGGTGCACTATTTATTTGGTAAATTTTTGAATTTTTTGTATTTTAGCCTAACTTTGAAAGGGCATAACTCTTGGCACGAGGCTCCAAATTCAATGTTTCTACCACTTGATTTAAAGGTAAAGATTGAGATCTATAAGCCTACTAAATTTCAAGTCCAAACTTGCTCGTTTGCTTATTATTTTATGTGTCACAAAATTGTCTAGTTTTAGGACATTTTTATCCCTTAAACTATATAATTTAAATTTCTTCTCCTCTTTCCATATACACCAATCTAATCACACCAAGCCAATATTTATAACAGCAATGCAATATTATAGGTACATGATCATGAGTTTACAATATCCAAGATTCATTACAAAATTATGAGAGAGTTCTTCAAAATACAACATAATAATAATACATTGTCATAAAAGTCATATAGCTTCATTGTCCCAAGATTATCTCCTTACCCTTGTCTTTGCTTGATCCTCTTCCTATTCCTATTTGATGCATAATTTAACATAGGAAGGAATAAGATTTCATGAAAGTCTCAATAGCAATGAACCATAATTATCATGTTAATCATGCTTTACATAATGTAATATGTTACAATGCATAACCATTCCCAATTTCATGAATAACACACTATTCCATCAACAAAATTAGCACATATTCACATTTCATGTCAATATGCATTTGGCCAAAGCATGTCAAGCATTGAAGAACATTCCATACCATGGTATCGATCAATCATTTCATAGCAAAACAAAGCAAGCAACATATACATATTAAGTAAGCAAGAAAAACAATCAAATTATAGATTCAATGCTAACTCTTATCTTGATTTAATTCGGCCTCCTCAAGGGTTTAGTGTTCTCCTTGGTTGTTCTCCACAAATCCTATCAATCCAAGTATAATTACAAGCCATATTATCAACCATTCAAGCTTGATCATAAGTACTTAACTTTAAACCTAATTAAATCACCTTTTTTCTTCATTTTTGACATAATTGTTCCTTCTTTAATTCCATCAATCTCTTGGTTCATACCTACACAATTTTTCATGTAGAATCCAAATATCAATTCAAATTTAGCAAAATCATACTCCTTCCCCTTCAACTAGTGGTGGCCGAATAGGGCCCTTTTAGGTTCAAAAATTCTATTTTTTCTTAGTGTTTCCCTACACAAAAACCCCTTTTGAACTTATTGGAATCATTAAAACACAGCAAAACAAACTCCTATGTCAAGAACTCATCATGGCCGAATTGAATGCTTAAGGACCCTAACTTGGTTTTCTTCCAAAAATCAATCTAAATACCACTTAAACATGATAATTCCAATTCATTTTCAAGGCTTCTACCCTTCCCTAATCCATATTCATTCCAACCAAAATTGGTCAGCACCATAACCTTGGAATACAACTTGAATTTCTAACAATTATAAGCTTTAAACTTAACCAAAACAAAGCTCAAACTTACCTTGATAAATCCTTGATCAAAGCTTGGTGTTTCTCCCTTCAAATCCCCTATTCACGGCTCACTTCTAAGCTCAAGAATTCAGTTTGACAGTACCTCCCCTCTTTTGTCAATTTTTGGCCAATTTAATGTAATTAGGGGGTATTTATAGAGCATAAAATCTGACTTCTCCCCCTCATGAATGGTGTGATTTTTGGCCACCTAAGAGGCAAATGGCTACCATCAAGTGTCTCAAAATTCCTGATCATGCCATGTGTATAAATTCAAGAATATTCTATGGATATTTTAGGGTTAATTGGGCTTAAATCCATTTAAATGCTAGGCCATGTTTTTGCAAAAAAAAAATTTGGGTTTTCTTGGCCCAAAATGAGGCTCAATTATGATCTGAAATCATCCAAGAAGATGGCCCAAATATAAAATATCAATTCCAAGTAAAAATGAAGTTTATCGGTTACTATTCACTTGAAATTTTCCATAACTATTCTAGGCCTCCAAAATTACATTTTCTCTATGAAAAATCCTATTTAAATATAAGAAGGCATTCTAGAAAATTTTAGAATTTTTCTCCACCTCTAGCTATTTATTTTGAATTTCCTCCGAATAGGGCGTTATAAGCAAGACTTTTAGAAATAAGTTTTCTAAAATTAATTTCTATACTTCCAGGGCCTGAAATCAATTTTATAAATTCAACTAAATATTTAGATAATTATTTCATATTTTTCCTAGAATTATTGTGGCCTCTACACATTTAAAACAATTATTTTCACTCAATTTTCATCATTTTTCCCAAAAAACCTCTTTTCAGGAAATTTTGTAATAAGTTATTTTTATACTATTTCCACCTTTAGGGCCTTAATTGAGATTCCAAAACCTCTAATTTATCTTCTTACAATTTTTTGAGAATTTTTAAAAAAAATTCTCAAATAGAACCTTATAACATAAAAAAACAACATTATCTATTTATATCTAGATAACAAGAATTGTCTATAATAGAAAAAGAATATTTGTAAAAAGAATACTAGCTGGTTCGAGAGGATGATCAGCCACACTGGGACTGAGACACGGCCCAGACTCCTACGGGAGGTAGCGACGAAAGTTATAACTTGTACAAATCTTTCGATTTTCCAATTCGATCCGATCCATTCGTTCGTAGAGCTATTTAATCGATCGCGGGTCACATGTATAGAACTAACTGGGGTATTGGTCATGGTATAAAAGATATTTTAGAGGCTCATAAAGGTCCATTTACAGGCCTTTTGCCTTTTCTAGACTGATAATCCTAAAAATATCTATCCAGACCCTGTCGAAGTTTCATATCAAAAGTTGTTTTACCCTTCTGTCTACTTTCTATATTGGCCCTCAACTCAGTTTTTAACTTTCAGTATTAGGATAAATTTTTCAGGATGTGATACATGTCCACATGATGTCATGGTGATGATGTCACTTGCTTATGTCATACCAAGATTAATTAGCCTAATCTTGGTTGACTTCCTTAATCATCATAATTAACCACCTTCTGGAAAATTACTTTTACTTTTATTTTACATTAAATATTTTTCCTCCAAAATAGGCCAATTTAGACGTGACACATGGGCCATTTGGACTAGAAAAATTTGCAGAAAAATACACTTTCCTGATTATCCTTACATTGCACTAAGTATCGGTATAGCACCGGATAAATTTTTCATGTATCTTGTCCAATCTACTTTCTTAAAAAATTCATCCCAATGCACCATTGGTTTTCTCTCAGTGTAGGGAAGTTTTAAGATTTTTTTCAGAATTTAATTCGCTGTGGAATTCTCTAAATTCCATTTTCACTGAAATTGGTATTCTACCAATGATAATTCTGTTTTAAATATCATTAAAGCTAACCTCTTCATCAATTGAAGTCAGGAAAAGTTTTATAAATTATTCTAATTCTTCAAGAAAATTTCTCATATTTTTGCCAGAATTATTGAAGCCTCTAGGTATTTTAAATAATTAATTTTGGTTACTATTTCTCAGTGTAGCCAAAAATTTCTATAAATATAAAAAATTCTATGTTTATTTATTTATTTTCCTTCTAATAATTCCTTTGGGGGCCTCAAATACTGTTCCTTGACCCTTATTTCCATTTTTCATGACTTTTTGGGAATTTTTGGAAATTTCTAACCTGACTTCTAAATCAGATCTTTCTTCAACTGATATTTCAAAAATATCAGTCCTGATACTGCCCAGGTTTCAGTTCAAAACTTGTGAGATCTATGTCCCCTCTACACTAACCTGCCCTCGGCCTATTTTGATTTCCTCATCTTCAAAGTTAAAATTTACAAGATGTTACACTTGGTGTGACAAAATTTTTTCCCATTCTTCTGGTTGGATTGGTGCCATTTAAGGAGGGAAAGAACCTAAGTGAAATAATACAATTTGTTAAAGGTTAAGTTTGGAAGAAGGGAGTTATGGAGATTTTTTTTCCATATATATGCTAGGTGGCATATGAGGTATTACATGAGGTAGCATGTAACATACTAAATTTTTTTAAAAAAATTGCAATAGAATATATATATAATAATATTTTATTAAAAAAAAACCATCTTCTCCACTAAATTCGTGGAAAAGATGGGGGGAGTTGTATTAAATAAAAGAAGAATTTGGGGAAGATATAATTAAGGAAGGTGAAAAAATTGTAAGGAGTATTAATTGAAGAAGAAAAAAGAGGGAGGATGTAGATTGGGAAAAAAAATATAGGGAGCGGTGTAGGTTGAAGAAGATAGGGGGAGGAGTATATATGAGTATGTTAAATACCTTGGAGAGGGAGAGAGAAAATAAAAGAGAGAGAGCAGAAGAGAAAGAGAGAGCAGGAGGCAGAAGGAGAGCAAGGCGCAGGAAGAGAGAGCATGAGAGAAGCAGAAGTGTTAGCATTTTGAAAGGTAATATAAGCTTTAAAGATCATTTAGGTATATAAATATACTTCTTTTTATCAAATTTTCTTTATGAATATGTTCTATATATTTAGAGCTTTATATTTTTAGTTTCATTATAATGTTCAGAGAAAGTTTTATCATTTGGGTATGAAGTAAATATAGAGTTTTAACAATATATAACCGTAGAAATTTAAAGATACATTATTAAAGAATTTTAATTGGTTTATATTTGTTCAATGATTGTTTTGAGAAATGTAAATTAAGATTTTAGTTGAAAAGTTGTTATTTAAGACCTATAGAATGTTTTTACAGATAAAATTTAAGTAAAATAATTTATTTGAGTTATTTAATATATTATTAAGGTTTTAATCGGTTTGAATATTAAATAAGTTAAAGATCTATTGTTGAAATAATTTTTGAAGGCTTGAAAAATTATAAATTTAGAATTTTAATATAAAATATTTAGATTTTGGGTAGTAAAAATATATTTGTTTAAGTTATTAAATTTAAATATTCTTATATGAAAATTTTATTTTCAAAATAATATTGTATCTATTATAAATAGCTAGATCTGGGAGTTAATATATTTTTGTAATTTTAGTTTAGAGGGTGGCCTTAAAATTTTAAAATAGTTTTGTTACATGTTAATAAATATTTATGTGCAATTTTGTAGATTACTAAAAAATTTTGAGTAATCATTGTGTGAATATTTGTAAGCTAAAGAGTAGCAGGTAACTCTGAAAATTCTTTCATGTACATGTGAATTGTGTATGATTATATTGTAGATTTAGGGGGTGTTTGGGTGATTACCCAAACCCCAAACCATGGTTTGGGAAAAAAATTACCCAAACACCATAGGAAAAACCAAAACCATGGTTTTGGCAGAAGCAGAAATTTTCTGCTTTTGGAGGAAAAAGAAAGAGCGTAAGAACTTATGAGATATGTGTCTTGCTGTTTTTAGAATAAAATAATATTTTTCTGTTGGTAAAAATTATTCATTTTTTACAAAAAAATTTTTAATCTCATAATTTATAAATATATATACACATATTAATTATTTATTAATTATATTATCTTATATATTATTAATTATTTTGTTAACAATTTTATTCTTTCAAATTAAAATATATTATAAAATCTATCTTTTATATAATTATTATATTAACTTATGCCTTTTTTAGTAATTTGCACATGTAAAAAGTGCTTCTGGTAACAACTATCCAAACACTCTCACTTCTCATAATCACTTTTTCACAAAATCTATTCTTCAAACCATGATTTGGTTACATCCAAACACCCCCTTAATAATTTTTTATTATACCATATTGAAATATATATATATATGTATTATGATTTTTCAAATAAATATCTTAATATGTTACTTTAATATGTTAAGATTTATTACTATTAATTATGATCAATATTTAAATATATTAATAGTTATTGATACAGAAATTTTATTGTTATCTTATTTTTAATAATATATTTGAAGATGTACTTCTGATGTAACATTATTTGCATATGATATATGTATTGTTAGGCTAAGGATAGAAGGAGATTTGTATTGATATAAAATTACCACGTGGTATGCCATCACTAGGTGCATAGTGGATGACACTTGTCAATGCCCTTTCTTCCATGTTTTTCTTTGGTCAGGAATTCATTGAAGTTGTGGGACATATGACACCTTATTTTATTTGCAAAGGAGGGGAGCCATAGTTTGAACTTGAGCTCTATATCTTTGGCCGGATATATCTCCAATTTTGGTGAGCTTGGAATAATTCAGTAAAATAGATTAGTTCCTATTAGACCATGTGTTAGCCTATAGCTCTAGTGAATGGTATAAGAGTGGACAGTGATATAAAGGAGGATGCATAATTGTATTATTTTTGGATATATTGGAAAATTATGTTGGTATATTGTTGAATTAAAAATGAAATTGAGTTGAATGTATAAATTCGTAATTTCCATATACAAATATATATACTCTTTAAGCACATGCTATTTTATATTTTTATTTACCATAACTATAAGACTTCAATAATAGTTTATTTTGTTATGTCAGAAAAATATTTCAGAATTATGACTTGTTTGGAGAAATAAGTATGGACTTTTAAATGAAGTATTTTTATTGCGCATACGAATATAATTATATAAGGTGTTACATGGCATTTCTATTGAATGAGGAGGACACCTCAAGGGTGAAGGTAACAGGATCTTAGGGAAGGAAAGGCAAGATTTGAACAAGTGAAAATGGTAAAAGTAAGTGGTAATCAAGGTAACCATGTGGTAAAATTTTTAGGCTAAGTTTATATATACACCCTCCTCTTCTCTTTGGCTAGTTTTCGGCCAGCATCAAGGAGCAAGAGAGGAGTAGAGTTTTGACTAAGCTGAGAAGGAAGAAGGAGGAGAAGAAAGTCAAGCCAAATTTAGGTCAAATCAAGAGCTAAACCAAAGTAAGAGCTTAGATTTTCTTCTAGTTTATGGTGTCCTATGATTTTGATGGAAGTTAGAGGTTAGAAACCCTAGGGTTTGGTGCTGTTCAATTTGATTCATGATGAGATATGAATGATTTAAAAGTTGTATATGGATTGGGGGATAAAGAATGGTTGGAAAATGGTCTTTGAACCTTGTTTTGGAAAAAATACAAACCTGTGTAACCATGAGATATCATTCGGCCATATCAAGTTCTCTATGCTAGGATTTGATTTTTGTTATTTTTATGCTTCCAATAAGTTTAGAAGGTGAAATTGTGGAGGAATATGTGAAGAACATGTGTTTGCAAGCATTGAAATTGAAAATAGAAGTTTTGAACCCTAACTACCTACCTCTCAACCAAGGCTATAAGTGGAGGAAGCAGTTGGATTTTGATAAATGTAAGTTCATATATGGATTCTATATGAAAAATCATGTAAGAAAAGTATGTGAAAGTTAGGTTAAAGAAGATGATACTAAAACCCTAAAATTAAGGTTAAAGTGTTAATGGAATTGTCAAGTTGATTGGAATGACATTGTTGCTTCTTTGATAGGCATTGGAATTATGCAAGGAAAAGCCCAAGGACAAGAAGAAGAGATCAAAGAATCAAGTGTGTAAAAAGGTAACAAGAACTTGCAATTTTGGTGTTGAATTGGGTTGGTTGTTTGTGTTATGTGTATGTGTTATGATATGGTGTTAAATGGTATGTTGTGTACTCTTTTTTCATGGCATGTTGATGGCATGATATTGCATAAGTTAAATGCTTGCATATGACATAAATTAACCATGCATTTTGATACTATAATTGATATTCTTTGCTACTAGGATTTTTTTTTGAAATCTCACCCCTATTGTGTTTAAATCCTAACCATTTAGGAGATGAAAGCACAAAGGAAAAAGGTAAAGAGGTGGCCATTGCTTGAATATCCCTTTCTTGATATGAACTTTTGAATCATGTTATGTAATTATATGACGATCGTGGATGTTTGACTTTTGACTTTTGCATGCTATAAAATATGGCTTAAGTATGGTTTTAAGTCGAATGGCATGGTAAATGGCACTCATGGAATAATATGGCACAATGGTGCAAGAATGGTGACAAAAAGGGATAAAAATGACCTAATTAGCACCTATTTTGAAACTCATGTGTTTCTAAGCAAATGAAGAAATTTGAAAATAAAATTTGACAGTCTAGTAGATCTCATGTTTAGCTTTTTAAAATGAGTGATAACTTATTAAAATTAGAGTTTTGTACAAAAAAATTATCCTTATCCAAAATTAGGCATAAATTCTGAAGAATTAACCAAATAAACAATGCAAATTCATGTGAAAACTGGGCTCAAGTGTTAATAAAACTTGGGACCACTTTATTTAGAGTTTTATAGATTTAGTTATAATTTTTCAAATTTGGACTAAATTTTAGGGCTGTATGAATAGTAACTTGAGGAAAAAAAACACTTTGAAATTTACATTTTTTCCAACCTAAGCATTTGAGGAATGGTTCCAATTACTTCTGTTTGATGTGAAAAAAAAGATTAAAATCTAGGGTGTTAAAGTAAATGGATAAAATTGTTGCTCAGTTTTAGTAAATTTTTACAATATAAATCCAGATCAATAAAAGAAAGAAAAGTTTAGAAACCTTTCTTCAGTTTTTCAAAAAATAAAAATAAAAAGGAAAAACAACTACTTTTCTTTTCCCTGCTTTTTGTCATACGTCAAAAAGAAAAAGGATGAGAAAAACTAAGGAAGTCTAAGGGGCTAAAGGGGTTAAGGGTTTTCTTAGTCAGTGCTGGCATGTTGGGAGTCATCGTTGTCAAAGAGCTGGGTAGGATTCTCTTGAGTCCTCTCTATACAGCGGTAAAATTCGCGTTGCAGACCGCTATGGAAGAAACAATTTGCATCAACTCATCGACAATCTCAAGTAACTCCTCGAGTTCCTTGATGAAGCTTTGGGAAGACGGTAACAGTAAGGGAGGGCTCTGGAAGAGGGTTCTTCTCCTGAGATTCTTCATGATGACACTTGGGGGCAAAGGGTTGATGAGAGGATTGGAAGGCCATTGCAAAAGAGAGAAGGAGAAATTGAGAGAGAAAACTTGTAGATTAAGTTTTTCAGAAGTGAAAACTAATGGGTGAGGAGAGGTGGTTTCTGTAAAATAAGGTATTTAAACGCACGGAAAAACTGAGACAATGGATAGGTTTAGAAAGGGTTCCAATGCTAGGCCATCATTGTGTACATGAAAGGTAAGAGAGAAGTATTTCTAAACCAAGGTAAGAGAGAGTTATGATGATATGAAATCAGGGGCGTGAAAAAGTAGAGAAGAAAAAGAGACAAAAATAAAGTAAACTAGAACAAAAATAGTACCTGAGACAAATCCAAAATAACTCATGATTAAATTGAAGCATATTACCGATATATCTTGAGTATATCCAGATAAGTTCCCAGTCCTTTTTTATTCTAAAGATATTATGAGTTTATTTGATTTTGTCCTACAAAAAAAATTCTATATCCTCCAATATATGGGTTAGTAAATGAAATCATCAAAATATTTAATTTAATAAATAGATAAATAGATAAATAAATCCTTGTACCTCATTGGGATTTACCATTCCCAATTCTTTTCAAATGAAAGTAAATTCATCTTGAGCAAGGGGCTTAGTGAAGATGTCTACTAGCTGAAGCGTAGTAGGAATGAATTTCACCTTGACATATTTTTGGGGATGTGATCACGGATGAAATAATGTCTAATATCAATGTACTTCATCCTTGAGTAAAGTACTGGATTTTTGGAAAGACTAATTATGCTTGTATTGTTACAGGGAATTTGAGTTTTCTTGAGATTAATTCCTAAATCTTGTAATTGTTGTCTTAATCATAGTACTTGAGCACAACAATTTGCTGTAGATATTCAGCTTTAATCGATGATATAGCCATTGTATTTTGCTTCTTACTGGACCAGACCAAAGATTCAACAAAGAATTGACATTGTCCATTGGTGATTTTTCTATCCATTTTCTATCATCCATCATGATCAGGATCTGAGTATGCTAGCAAGTCTTCATGTCCTCTTTTTGGAAACCGAACCCCCAAACTAGTCATCCTAGCCAGATATTTGAATATTCTTTTGACCACTTCTTCATGGAATTTTTTGGTACTGATTGATATCATGCACATATTCCCACATTAAATTGAATGTCAGGTCAACTTGAAATAAGATATAGTAGTGAGCCAATCATTCCTCTGTATTTAGTGATATTGACATCTACACCATTTACAACTGTATCAAGTGAGGTTATGATATGAGGGGGTACGGACCGGCTAGAATCAAGTAACGAATGTCACACCTCTCTTAATAACCCATTATACGTCAATTGGAACCAATATAACGTGTTTTGCAACGTTTCCGGATGAAAAATTTAACGTTCTGAATTTTACTGTTCATCCTGTCCGTATACTGTTTATCCGAAAATGGGCCAACTTTGAAAATTCATAACTAAATCTAGAAAAATTGAAACGACGTGGTTCCAATTTTCACACGAATCTGGCTAAGAGTTATGTGGAGGAAAAATAATCATTAGGTCAAATTCCATCTAGAATAATTCAAGGAAATTCGTCAAAATATACTGTTTATTTGGTAAATTTTCGAATTTTTGCTCAACTTTGAAAGGGCATAACTCTTAGCACACAACTCCGAATTTGATGAATTACCACTTGATTTAAAGCTAAAAATGAGATCTATTAGACTGCCAAATTTCACGCCCAGATTCTCACAATTGCTCATTATTTTATGTGCCACAAGTTTGGCACTTTTTAGGGAATTTCTATCCCCTAATTACCCCTTTCTCTTTTTCCACATCCATTCCATAATGTACCATGCATAATGTTAACATTAGGGCATGAGAATAAAGTATAATACACATCATAACATCTTCCATAACTAGATACCATCATTACATAAAGTCCAATGATACCTTACACAACATAACATAACAACATTAATTACATATTGCTCCACTATCCCAATACATTCAATTCCTTGCCTTGATCCATGCTTGGTCCATTTCATAATTAGTGCATAGAATGACATAGGAGGAATGAGATTTCAAAGAAATCCCAGTAGCATATGAATTATAATTATCATGTAAATCAATGCAAGTTCAATTGTGACATGTTCATGCAATCCGAACCATTCCCAACTCATAGGAATTCATGCCAAATATCATCCACATTGACATATCACAAAGCATTTGGCCAAAGCATAACCAATGTCAATCAAACAATCAAGATCACCACAAAGTTCCTCCAAATCCAAGCAACAACAAATCACAACAAACAAGCAAGATAAACAATCAAATTATAATTCAAAGCTACCTTTGCAAAGCTTGTCCACTTAATCCTCCAAGGAGTAATGCTTCTCCTTAATTCCTCCTCTTAATGCCTATTAAACCAAGCATAAACATAGGCCATATTAATCACAAAACAACTTAATTCTAACACTTTAACATTAACTTAACAATTCCCCCCTTTTTCTTTGATTTTCAACAAAATGAGTCCTCCTTTAGGATCAAACTTCTCATGACCCAATCCTACACAATTTTTCATGAGGAATCCAATGGTGCAATCAGATTTTCAAAATTCAAACTCCTTCCCCATGATCCTCACTTGGCCGAATAGGGGGCTATATGCTTCCAAAAATTCTATTTTTGATTCCAATGATTTTAAACATCTTCCAACATTAAATCCCTACACAAAAACATGTTTTAAAGCCATTGGAATCATCAAATCAAGCAAACTCAAATTGCTTCTGCATGAACAGTGCAAAACGAAAATGAAGAACCAAAACCCTAACTTGGCTTTCTTCCAAAAATCAATCCATACACCACTTAATCTTGCTTATCCCACTTGATTATTAAGGTTTCTATCCTTCCCTAAGCATCACATGGCTCAACCAAAATTTTCAGATTTTTCCAGCATTTTCCCAAGCAAAAATCCTTGTTTAATCAATGTAAAACTTAGGGATATTGATGCTTGGACATACCTTAGTGTTTCCTTGAAGTAGGTTGGATGATTTCTTGCCTAAAACACCTCAAAATTTCGTGCAAGTGTGGCTGGATGAACAGTGGCAAAGTTTCCCCTTATTTTTCCCAATTTTCTAACATTTTTCATGTATTTTCAAGGGGTATTTATAGACAAATTCCATCTGCCCTTTCCCTTCTGATTTGCATGAATTGGGACAGCTCAATGGGGTTATGTGGCAGCCATCAAGTGTGAAAAATATTCAGATTTGAACAAGTGGCATTTCTCTAGATTTTTCCACAAAAATATCCCTTAATTTCACATTTTATTTAATAAAATGGTGGAATCTGGAAATTGCACGAAATTGGACCTTTAATGGGTCCATTGTGGGCCCCACAAATGGTTTGGTTTGGCCAAAAAGATGGCCCACAAACCAAATCATTATCTCAAAAACCAATTAGAAACTTTATCGGTTACTATTCACTAGTAACATTTCATAATTTTTCCAGACATCCAAAAATTCCTTTCTCTCCATGATAATTCACCTTTTAATATGAGAATATGATCTGGAAATTCTCAGAATTTTTTACCACCTCTAGGTATTTATTTTGAATTTTCCCCGGTTATGCCTTTATCGGTGTCACTACGGGAAAATAAATTTCCTAAAATTAATCCTTGAGCTTCCAAGGCCTAAAACCAATTTTATAAATTCAAATAAATATTTAGATGAATTTTCCATCAATCTCCCAAATTTATTGAGGCCTTTAACTCATCAAAATAATTATTTTTCTTCATTTTCCCAGTAATTTCCCAAAAAACCTCTATTTATGAGAAATTCCGTAATAATTCATTTTCATCGAAATTTCACCTTTCGGGCCTCAACCGAGTTTCCAAAACCCCTACTTTCCACTTTCCCATTTTTCGGGGATTTTCTGGAATTTTTCTCAAATTCTCTCGTTTTACCTTTCCTAGACTGATATTTACAAAAATGCTAGCCCGAACCTCCTCGGGGTTTCACATTAAAAGTTGTTTCATCTCCCCGTCTAGTTCCTCCATTGACCCTCATCCCAATTTTTAATCCCTTATAGCCAGGTGAAAATTTTTGGATTGTGACAACGAACGGACGATTGATCTAGAGGACCTTAAGAGAACCCGTCTCTTACAACCCTAGCCATGAAGACACCACAAGGTTGATCAATCTCTTGATACTGTCGAGTATTCTCACGAGAATACAAGGATGCAAGCAAAGCTCACACTGAGAGAAATAAACTCAATTCTCATTCATCTAAATCTGTCTTCAATTACAAAAACGTAGCCTATATATAGGCAACAATAGAACACTCTAGAATCAGCATCCTAAGACATAAATGTTAGGGATGATGCCTCATTAATGATTATTTGACTATGGGAGGCACCATTTATTACATAGAAATAAAAGGAAATAATTTAAACTTCAAGAACAAGTCTGCTATTTAAAAATAGGAAAGTAGATCAAAACATGATTTTCTAGAATACTCCTTGACCTAAAAAACGAATTTAAATCATAATCAATTCCTAATGATGCCTTCTTGATCCTTCTTGAAGGTTCTTGGACATCACTTGTGATCCTTGTCCAAGGCACATGCTTGTCACATGGTGTTTTAAGTGAATTCTTCAATCTGAACCCCACAAGGGCCTTGTACATCATCTTGTTGGGCTTCTAGCAAGGTGATCACCATTTTTGGACTCCTTTTAGGCTCATTAAAATGTGCTTCTTCCAAATAAATGGGCTCCAGCTCTTTTAGCCCTCTTATTAGACAATTTAGGGCCTTTTTCATAGCTTTGGTCCTTGCTCTTGTCATTGGGCCTCCAATGCTTTGTAATGGATCTTTTGGAATGTTGGACTTTTTCGTTTGGGCTCCTTGCCTGTGCTCTTGATCACACCTTGCTCCTCCATCAGGTTATTGAGCTCTTTGGGGTTACCAAACTTTTGGCTTGATCCATGCCATATTTCTTTTCAGTATCTCGTTTAGGTATTTGGTTTGAGAGATAAAGATGCCTTTCTTCATCTGCTTAATTTGGAGTCCATGAAAGTGATTCAATTCTCCTATCATGGACATTGCAAATTTTTCTTGCATAATCTTAGCAGACTCTTGACAAAGATCATCATTAATAGCTCCAAAAATAATAATATCAACATAAATTCAAATGATAATCATTAATTATTTTAATGAAAAGAGTGGTGTTTACTTTACCTCTTCTGAACACTTTAGATAAGAAAGTTACTAAGACATGCCCCTGGAGCTTGTTTTAGGATTAAAAGTCATTTTTGCCTTGAAAGTTTTCACGAAAGAGCATTGGCTATTAGGAAGTTGTTTTTGGAGCAATATTACCTCAAAAATCGTAAAAACATAGTAATGTTGACCTACCTTAACAGACTTCAACAATCAACATTTGTTGACCTAGTTTATACTAACGTGGCTCTGCCATTTGGGACAATATGCCACATATTATTCTTGTATCATGCCCCATCATTAAAAACCACTAAAAAAATATGAACAATTCTAAAAGGACTAAGACCGAAAATAAAGAAGTTGATTTCATTAGTTCTTGACTCTGCTTTCGCACTTGAAATGCACCCAAATAGTATGTACTAAGATTTCTGTTTGTTCTCCTATACTTTTCAGAAAATAAATTTCCTAGAAATTTATAAATCAACTTTCTCGCTGCTTTTTCTAGTGCATTTCTATTGTGGAGAGAAAGGGTGTCACATCTTAAAATTTTCATATGGACATAGGGAATTAAAAATTTGAATGAGGACCAATATAGAAAGTAGACAGAGGGGTAAAACAACTTTTGATGTGAAACTCCAATAGGGTTCCGGGCTAGCATTTTTAGAATTATCGGTCTAAGAAGGGCAAAACGGAAAAATTTAAGAAAAATCTCAGAAAATAGTAAAAAGGTAAATTAGAGGTTTTTGAACCTTGATGGAGACTCTAAAGGTGAAATTAGAGTGAAAATAGATCATTACCGAATTTCTTGAAAACGGAGCGTTTTCAGGAAACTAGTGAAAAATTGGAGGAAATAATTATTTTAAATATTTAAAGACCTCAATAATTCTAGAAAAAATATAAAATAATTATCTAAATATTTATGGAAATTTATAAAATTGGTTTTAGACCTTGAAAGTGCAGAAAAATATTTTAGAGAATTTATTTCTCGTGGTCTTACAAATAAAGGCCTATTCGAGAAAAATTCAAAATAAATAGTTAGAGCTAGAGAAAAATTCTAAAAATTTTCAAATCATATCCTTATATTAAAAGAGGATTTTAATAGAGAAAAATGTGATTTTGGAGGTCTAGAAAAATTGTGAAAAGTTACAGGTGAATAGTAACTGATAAAACTTCAATCAAGATAGTTTGGGATGGTGATCTAATTTGTGGGCCATCTTTTTGGACCATTCTAAACCATAAGTGGGCCCAACATTGGGTCAGGAAAAGGCCCAAAATTCGTGCAAAATTCAGGGTCCAATATTAAAGCCTAATTAAACATAAATATCTTGGATTATTCTAGGTTGTGTATACTTGGTATGATCTGGAAATTCAGGCACTTGATGACTTGATGACAGCCATATACCCCTCTTATGTGGCACACTTCCGCGCCAATTGAAGGGGGAGAGGAAGCAGAAATTTTGCTTATGAATATCCCCCTAAATACATGAAAATATGTAGAAAATTGACAAAAGAGGAGAGGTCCTGTCAAAGTGTTTTCTTGAGCTTCAAAATTGAACTTGGTGAGATCATTTGGACAAGGAATCATCAAGCTTCAGTCAAGGATTAAAGCTTGTTTGAGCTTTGGTTTAGTTAAGATTAAAGCTTGTTTTGGTTGAATATTTGAATTAAAATTCAAGGGGGAAATGCTGCCGTGATTTGGTCAAAATGTCTATGCCTTAGGGAAGGATAGAAACCTTAAAAAATGAACTGGAATTATCATGTTTAAGTGGTGTTTGGATTGATTTTTGGAAGAAAATCAAAGTAGCGATTATTATGTCTCAATTCGGCCAAGGTGAGATTTGGATGTAGGAGTTTGTTTTGATGTATTTTGATAATTCCAATGAGTTTAAAATGTGCTTTTGTATAGGAAAACACCAAGAAAAAGTATTTAAAATCATTGGAATCAAAAATAAAAATTTTGGACAAATATAGACCCTATTCGGCCAAGGCTGATTGAGAAGGAAGGAGTTTGAATTTCATACTTCTAAATTGATATTTGAAGTCTACATGAAAAATTGTGTAGGAATGAGCCAAGAGGTTGTTGGAATCAAAGGAGAAATAATTATGTTAAAAATCAAAGAAAAAGGGGATTTAATTGGGTTTAAGGTTAAGTATTGGTGTTTAAATTGAATGATTGTTAATGTAACTTGTAATTATGCTTGGATTGATAGGTATTGTGGAGAAAAACTAAGGGGACCCTTAACCACTTGAAGAGGCCAAATTGTATTAAGCATCAAAGCTAGCATTGAACTTATAATTTGATTGTTTATCTTGCTTGCTTAATGTGTTTATATTGATTGCTTGAATTAAGGAATTTATGTTGCGGAAATTGTTGATTTTATGACACTTGATATGCTTTAGCCAAATGCATAATAATATGTCAATGTGAAAGTGTGAATGTTTCCTCTCTTGACATGATGCATAGCATGATTTTATGTGACTTGAGGATGTCTTGAAGTTCTATAACATATCACATTATGCATATTGATTTACAAGATAATTATAGTTCATTGCTACTGAAATTTCTATGAAATCTATTCCCCCTATGTCAAATCATGCATTAATAGGGAGCGGATCAAGTATGGAAAAGGGCAAGGAATTGGTGTTGAGCTAAGGAGATCATGGAAATTTTGTGACATTGTATAAAGTTATGTTGTATTTTGATGACTTCGGTATAAGTTTGGAATGAGTTAAAGATATGATATATTTTGGAATTATGTAATTTTATATTTTTGAACAGTTGTTTATAATCATGATTTGGTATGTTGGAATGAATGGTAATTGGAAAAGATAAAAGAAAATTGAAGAGAATTGGTTTAGGGGATAAAAATACTTTAAAAAGGGGTAGTTTTGTGACACATAAAATAATAAGCAAATGGATGAATTTGGACCTGAGATTTAGCAAGCCTATAGATCTCATCTTTAGTTTTAAAACAAGTGATAGATCACTAAATTTGAAATTTTGTTCTAAGAGATATGCCTTTCCAAAATTGGGCTAAAATACTAGAAAATTGGAAAACGACCCATGAACAGTTCAACTTGACGAATTTTCTGGCTCTGTTTCGTAATGATATAATGCCAATAAGTATTTTTTCCTTATATAATGAATGACAAGATCCAAACAGAAATTTGAATCACCTCATTTTGATTTTTCTATATTTAGTTATGAATTTTCAATGAACAAAAACCCAAGGTGAAATTTTCAAAATTAAAATTTTCTTACACTCAAGGCTTGTATAATGGTCCTAAATACAAATGTTAATAATGGGGTAATAAAGGAGGTGTGATAAATAGGCAGTTATTTGTATAAACTGAGGCATACTGCATATTTTACAAACAATGATTCATTGGCTCACAAGATCAAATGCTTCGACAACCAAAGCATTCGTCTTATAGAGCATCGAGTATAGACAATTTGAACTCTAAACCTCAATGATGCGATACAGCAAGCTAACTCCTCAACTTCCAATGATCCATTGCAAATCCCAACTGGACCAATCACAAGAGCAAGAGCTAAAAGGATTAAGGAAGCTTTGAGTGGGCTAGTGCGACACCTTGACAAAGCAAATGGCATTTATTGGAGTATCAAATCTGGATAAAAATGCTGAGGACGTCACTAATGTCATTTGGGCTGAAAATGGAGCTACTGATCATATCTTGGGCTTGGAGACTTCAATTTAAGGAGATTGGATCAAGTACAACACATGAGAAGACTCATTTGGGCCTAATTAATCATATTTTGGGCTTGATATGCTGATTATATTTCATTAAATGCATTTGAGCGAAAATTCATAATTAGTTGGCAGATTTGACTTTTGAATTTCCAAGTTACCTAAATCAAGTCCTTATGAATTTATTATATTTTGATTTTCTAGATTACATTTAATGCTTTTTAGGTCAGATCTTGAATGTATCCTCTATAAGATATTGTAACCCTCATTTTGGCAGAGGATTTTGGAATTTGAATGAAAAACTTGCATTTTGTAATTTCTGACTTGAGAGAGGTTCTCTCTAGGGTTCTTCATTGAACTAACAGATTTATCAAGGCTTGATCAACCTTGTAGCATCTTTCAACACTTCAGGTCCTTGTTCTCCCGTGTTCAAGGGTTCAAGTGGATCACCAGACCTTTGTTTATGTTCTCGGGGTGCGTATATTCAGATCGGCTGTGGGTTCGTGGGATTTTTTCTTGTGGGTTCTCACCATCTTGGTATCAGAGCCTTGGATCTAAACTCAGGTCATATTTTTCTGTTAGTTTACCTTCATTTTCGTCCTTCATTTGGTGCCTTTTCTTGTGTCTGTTCGTCTTTTGCGTTTCTGTTCGTCACCGAAATTGTCGTCCTTGTTCATTCACTTTCCCGTTGAGGTTTGTAATGTTTAATAGATCATTTTCATAGTTTGGAATCCCTTCTTTCTTCTCATTTTGGTTTCATCTAAATCCGACTTTTCTAGGGCAAGTTATACCCATTTGAAAAAGACGCGTTTTCTGGAATTTCTGGGTTCAGATTGCTTGTTCTGTTTTGTTTATGGTATTTTTGTGATTCTCTTTGCATTATTCAGTGAAAACAAAAAAAAAAGGGGAAAGCCAAAAAAAAAGGGGAAAGGAAAAAAAAGGAACAGAAAAAAAAACAAAAAAAAATTATAGTGCTGGAAGTGTTTTGAGCAAATCATCTTCATATCCAAATTCTGTTTTGGCTTTTGCAATACTTGTGTCAATTGAATTTTTGATTTTCTTGGAAGTCCATATTCAATACTCTTAATTTCTCAGTTCCCAAGTGTTGGCTGATTCTACATATTGTGATTGCTTAGTTCTTTAAAGAGCCTCAAGAGGGATTTCAGAGTGGAAAAAGGCAAGAGTGACATACCTCAATTTAAAAGCCAAGTTTGAGTGAAACACGAGTGTTGAGTGTCATTCTTGAGGGAAACACGTGAGGAAATTTGTGAGGAACTTTACTTCACTAACATAATTAATTTCCCTTGAAGTCACAATGTCTAATGCAGATAGGACATCCGGTGGTGGTGGAAATCCAATAAATATTGAAGACACCCTTAGGGCAATGCAGCAACATTTTCAACGGATGAATGTGGTTTATGGAGAGATAAGGGATAGAATGGATAGACAAGATGAAAGGATTGCAAATCTGCAAAGAGCCCAACCTAAACCTAGAAGGCATGGAAGGCAAAGGGAGGTTTCTATGGATGACTTTGAATCTGAAAATAACGAAGTTGGTGGTAGTGAGGATGAAGTCAATTCTGAATCTGAAGTTGAACTGATAAGGAATAGGCATAGAGGGGATAGGTATGGGAGAAGACATGGGAGAAATAACCCAAGGGAGAGAGATAGAGTAGATGGGAACCTTGGGAGCATCAAAATGAAGATACCATCATTCCAAGGTAGAAATGATCCTGAAGCCTATTTAGAGTGGGAAAAGAAAATAGAAATGATTTTTGAGTGTCATAATTATTCTGAAGCTAAAAAAGTGAAGTTGGAGCAATAGAATTCACTGATTATGCCATTGTTTCGTGGGATAAATTGGGTATTAATAGGAGGAATAATGGAGAGAGGCCTGTAACAACTTGGAGAGAAATGAAAGCTCTAATGAGGAAGAGATTTGTTCTCAACCATTATTTTAGAGAGCTTGATCAAAAGTTGCAAACCCTTACACAAGGTCCTAAGAGTGTGGAGGAGTACAATAAGGAGATGGAATTGGCCATGATAAGAGCTAATGTGCAAGAAGATAGAGAAGCAACAATGGCTCGATTTCTTAGTGGGTTGAACAAAGATATAGCTGACATAGTGGAATTGCATCATTATGTGGAGCTAGAAGACATGGTGCATATGGCTATTAAGGTGGAAAAGCAACTCAAGTGTAAAGGTGCTTCAAAATTTCATTCTGGATCAAGTTCTTCTTTCAAACAGAATAGGAAGAAAGGAGAAAAAGCTATCCAAAAGGAGGCCACTCAAGGCAAAGAAGAAGCTTCATCAAATAGCAAAGGTAAATCTGATTCCCAAACTTCTAGAAATAGGGATATAAAATGTTTCAAGTGTCTGGGTACAGGTCATATTGCTTCTCAATGCCCCAACAAGAGAGTCATGATTCTGAAAAATAATGAAGTTGTGACTGAAAGTGAGAGTGAAAGTGATGACTCTATGCCCCTGCTTGAAGATGCTAGTGATGATGGGATTGAGTATGCTGTGGAAGGAGAATGCCTTGTGGTTAGAAGAGCCTTGAATTGTCAAGTGAAGGAAGATGAGTTGAATGAACAAAGGGAAAATATTTTCCATACTCGCTGCCTCATTAATAACAAGGTATGTAGTTTGATAATTGATGGTGGGAGTGTTACAAATGTTGCAAGCACTACAATGGTTGAGAAATTGAATTTGCCTACCGTTAGGCACCCTAGACCATACAAGCTACAATGGTTGAATGAATGTGGGGAAATTAAAGTTGATAAGCAAGTTCTTGTTTCTTTCTCAATTGGGAAGTATTGTGATGAAGTATTATGTGATGTTGTTCCTATGCATGCTGGACATGTACTTTTGGGGAGACCTTGGGAATTTGATAGAAAGGTAAAGAAAGATGGGCTTACAAATAGATATTCTTTTGTAATGAACAATAGACCCATTACTCTTGTACCGTTGACCCCAAAGCAAGTGTATGAGGATCAACTTAAGATAAAAAAGAGAGATAAAAAAGAGTGTGATATGTAAAATAAGAAAAATATGAGAGAGACGTCAAATAGAAATGAGAGTGAAAAAGAGAGAAAAGATAGAGTTCAAAAAAAGAATTTCAGAAAAAAGATGAAGAGAGAAACGAGAAGAAGAAATTGAGTTTTTATGCAAAAAAAAGTGAAGTGAGGAGTGCCTTTTTGGCTGAACAACATTTGCTTCTCCTTGTTTACAAGGAATCCTTTTTGAATACTAATGGCATTAACTCTTCCTTTCCAAGTGTTGTTGGTTCTTTATTGCAGGAATATGATGATGTGTTCCCAGAAGAGACTCCACCTGGATTACCACCCATTAGAGGAATTGAGTATCAAATTGATTTCATTCCAGGAGCAACAATCCCTAATAGGCCAGCCTATAGAAGCAATCCAGAAGAGACAAAGGAACTTCAAAAGCAATTGGAAGAGCTCATGGCAAGGGGATATGTTAGAGAAAGCTTGAGTCCTTGTGCTGTTCCGGTACTTTTGGTCCCAAAGAAAGATGAAACTTGGAGGATGTGCATTGATTGCAGAGCTGTGAATAGCATCACTGTAAAGTATCGCCATCCTATTCCTAGATTAGATGATATGCTTGATGAATTGCATGGTTCTATTGTCTTTTCTAAGATTGATTTGAAATCTAGATACCATCAAATTAGAATGAGGGAAGGGGATGAATGGAAAACTGCTTTCAAAACAAAACATGGTTTATATGAATGGTTAGTTATGCCATTTGGGTTAACTAATGCACCTAGCACTTTCATGAGATTAATGAATCATGTTTTGCGTGCTTTCATTGGGAAATTTGTTGTGGTTTGTTTTGATGACATTCTGATTTACAGCAAGAATCTTGATGATCATTTGAATCATTTGCATTGTGTGCTTGATGTTTTGAGAAAGGAAAAATTGTTTGCAAATCTAAAGAAGTGTGATTTTTGTATAGATAAAATTGTTTTTCTTGGCTTTGTTGTGAGTGCTAAAGGAATAGAAGTTGATGAAGAAAAGATAAGAGCTATAAAAGAATGGCTAACACCTAAAAGCATAACTGAGGTGAGAAGCTTTCATGGTTTGGCTAGTTTTTATAGGCGCTTTGTGAAAGATTTTAGCACCCTTGCTGCACCACTCACTGAAGTTATTAAAAAATCTGTTGGTTTTAAATGGGATAAAGAACAAGATGTTGCATTCATTAGACTTAAGGATAAATTGTGTTCTGCACCTGTGTTAGTATTGCCTGACTTTAACAAAACTTTTGAGATTGAATGTGATGCATCTGGAGTTGGGATAGGAACTGTTTTGATGCAGGAAGGAAAGCCAATTGCTTATTTTAGTGAAAAGTTGAATGGAGCAGCCTTGAAGTATCCAACATATGACAAGGAGCTCTAAGCACTTAAAAGAGCATTAGAGAATTGGCAACACTACCTTTGGCCTAAACAATTTGTAATTCATACTGATCATCAATCTTTGAAGCACATTAAGAGTCAAGGTAAGCTGAACAAGAGACATGCAAGGTGGCTGGAATTTATTGAGACATTTCCATATGTCATCAGATACAAGAAAGGTAAAGAAAATGTGGTAGCTGATGCATTGTCAAGAAGTCTTGATGGGACAAAGAAAGCTGAAACAGTGAAACAACTTCATCAAAAAGTGAAACAACAAATTGAAAAGAAAAATGAGCAATATGCATCCAAGGCTAACAAAGGAAGAAGGCGTGTTCTCTTTGAACCTGGTGATTGGGTGTGGGTGCATATGAGGAAAGAAAGATTTCCAGCTCAAAGAAAGTCCAAATTAGCTCCAAGAGGAGATGGTCCATTTCAAGTGCTTGAAAGAATCAATGACAATGCTTACAAAATTGACTTACCTGGTGAGTATAATGTTAGTGCTACTTTCAATGTGGCTGATTTATCTCCTTTTCATGCAGGTGATGATTCGAGGTCGAATCCTTTTTAGGAGAGGGGGAATGATGCGATACAGCAAGCTAACTCCTCAACTTTCCAATGATCCATTGCAAATCCCAATTGGACCAATCACAAGAGCAAGAGCTAAAAGGATTAAGGAAGCTTTGAGTGGGCTAGTGCGACACCTTGACAAAGCAAATGGCATTTATTGGAGTATCAAATCTGGATAAAAATGCTGAGGACGTCACTAATGTCATTTGGGCTGAAAATGGAGCTACTGATCATATCTTGGGCTTGGAGACTTCAATTTAAGGAGCTTGGATCAAGTAAAACACATGAGAAGACTCATTTGGGCCTAATTAATCATATTTTGGGCTTGATATGCTGATTATATTTCATTAAATGCATTTGAGCGAAAATTCATAATTAGTTGGCAGATTTGACTTTTGAATTTCCAAGTTACCTAAATTAAGTCCTTATGAATTTATTATATTTTGATTTTCTAGATTACATTTAATGCTTTTTAGGGCAGATCTTGAATGTATCCTCTATAAGATATTGTAACCCTCATTTTGGCAGGGGATTTTGGAATTTGAATGAAAAACTTGCATTTTGTAATTTCTGACTTGAGAGGGGTTCTCTCTAGGGTTCTTCATTGAACTAACAGACTTATCAAGGCTTGATCAACCTTGTGGCGTCTTTCAACACTTCGGGTCCTTATTCTCCCGTGTTCAAGGGTTCAAGTGGATCACCAGACCTTTGTTTACGTTCTCGGGGTGCGTATATTCAGATCGGCTGTGGGTTCGTGGGATTTTTTTCTTGTGGGTTCTCACCACTCAAGGATTCATCCCCAATTTGAACTCTCTCCCAAACTCACACATACTTACTCCTTAAAAGAAATACCCAATCTATATGAAAATAGAGAGCATCGAGAGTGAGGGGAAATAAACAATCAAGCAAAGAAATGACCAATAATCAGCAAAACCATATCCAGATTGTAAGGGAAAATTTTCAAAAAAAATTATGCAAAAATTTTTAGAGCAAGAACAAGGGGAAGGTTTTTGGGCAAGAAAATTTCAGAGCATGACCTCAGACAAAATTCATCGAAGAAGAAGAATGGGGCATCTCCAATTGGATGAACTCTTCTTGAACTGAAAACCCGTGCTCACCTTTTCCACTCCGTATCTGTGACTTCTTCGTCCATGACATCATCATTGTGGGGCAGAGGATATAGAAATGAGGGAATTTAGCTTGTGTAGAACCTTCTTTCAGTATTCCTACTCCACCACAGATGATGGAGTTTTGGCCTTCTCTTTTCTTTTATCTTTCTCCCCTTCGTAGCACCCATTGCCCTAGTTGAGCAAGGAGCACCAGAGTAGTCATGCAACAATTACAACCAACTTGAATTTGTTACAATGCCTGAAGAATCAGTACCTTAGATGGAGAAATTAAAGTCACTATCTCGATTAACAGATCGGCTATAAAAGACAATAGATGAGATACAAAATTGATGAGGAATTTAAGGAAAGGCACGGGTTGAAGAAAAGATGATCGAAACCAAAACAAGACAGGATTTGGTGTAGAGAACAAGAAAATGATGGATCTAATCTAGGTACATATATAAGAACTGGCTGTTAAGAAGAAAGGGATGCTCTGGTCTGTTGTTGATGACCAGCCTCTTGATTGTTCCATCACTCTCTACATTCTTTGGGGACATGTTTGATATTTCATATTTTTTGTTTTATTTTTGATGATGTGATATAATATTTGGAATAACAAGTGGCATAGTATCTTATGTAGGAGAGCCACATCAGAATAGTCTGGTCAACTAACAGTTGACTATTAGGATATATTAAAAGGGTAACATTACTACAATTTTATCACTTTCGAGGTGACATTGCTCTGAAAAAATCTTCCTAACACTTGGTGCTCTTTTGTGAAAACTTTTGAGGCAAACTTTGATCCCTTGTTTTAATTCGTAAAGAGCTTTCTTGATTTTGTACACATGATTAGATTTTCATATTCAAACATTTTCAACAGATGAATGTGGTTTATGGAGAGATAAGGGATAGAATGGATAGACAAAATGAAAGGATTGCAAATCTGCAAAGAGCTCGACCTAATCCTAGAAGGCATGAAAGGCAAAGGAAGGTTTCTATGGATGACTTTGAATATGAAAATAATGAAGTTGTTGGTAGTGAGGATGAATTCAATTTTGAATTTGAAGTTGAATTGATAAGGAATAGGCATAGAGGGGATAGATATGGGATAAGACATGAGAGAAATAACCCAATGGAGAGAGATAGAGTAGATGGGAACCTTAGGAGCATCAAAATGAAGATACCATCGTTCCAAGATAAAAATAACTCTGAAGCTTATGTGAAGTGGGAAAAGAAAATAGAAATGATTTTTTAGTGCCACAATTATTCTGAAGCTAAAAGGGCAAAGTTAGTAGCAATAGAATTCACTGATCATGCCATTATTTGGTGAGATAAATTGGGTATTAATAGGAGGAATAATAGAGAGAGGCCTGTAACAACTTGGAGAGAAATGAAAACTCTAATGAGGGAGAGATTTGTTCCCAATCATTATTTTAGAGAGCTTTATCAAAAGTTGCAGACCCTTACACAAGGTCCTAGGAGTGAGGAGGAGTATAATAAGGAGATGGAATTAGCCATGATAAGAGCTAATGTGCAAGAAGATAGAGAAACAACAATGGCTGGATTTATAAGTGGGTTGAACAAAGATATAGCTAACATAGTGGAATTGCATCATTATGTGGAGCTAGAAGACATGGTGCATGTGGCCATTAAGGTGGAAAAGCAACTCAAGCATAAAAGTGCTTCAAAATCTCATTCTGGATCAAGCTCTTCTTTCAAACAGAATTGGAAGAAAGGAGAAAAAGCTATCTAAAAGGAGACCACTAAAGGCAAAGAAGAAGCTTCATCAAAGAGCAAAGGTAAATCTGATTCTCGAACTTCTAGAAATAGATATAAAATGTTTCAAATGTTTGGGTACAGGTCATATTGCTTCTCAATGCCCCAACAAGAGAGCCATGATTCTGAAAAATAATGAAGTTGTGACTGAAAGTGAAAGTGATGACTCCATGCCCCTACTTGAAGATGCTAGTGATGATGGGATTGAATATGTTGTGGAAGAAGAATGCCTTGTGAAGGAAGAGCCTTGAATTATCAAGTGAAGGAAGATGAGTTGAATGAGCAAAGGAAAAATATTTTCTATACTCGCTGCCTCATTAATAAAAAGGTATGTAGTTTGATAATTGATGGTGGGAGTGTTACAAATGTGGCAAGCACTACAATGGTTGAGAAATTGAATTGGCCCACTGTTAGACACCCTAGACCATACAAGCTGCAATAGTTGAATGAATGTGGGGAAATTAAAGTTGATAAGCAAGTTCTTGTTTCTTTTTCAATTGGGAAATATTGTGATGAAGTATTATGTGATGTTGTTCCTATGCATGCTAGACATATACTTTTGGGAAGACCTTGGGAATTTGATAGAACGGTAAAGAAGAATGGGCTTACAAATAGATATTCTTTTGTACCATTGACCCCAAAGCAAGTGTATGAGGATCAACTTAAGATGAAAAAAGAGAGTGATATGAAAAATGAGAAAAATGTGAGGGAGACATCAAAAAGAAATAAGAGTGAAAAAGAGAGAGAAACTGAGAGTTCAAAAAAAAAATTCAGGAAAAAAAATGAAGAGAGAAAAGAGAAGAAGAAATTGAGTTTTTATGCAAAAGAAAGTGAAGTGAGGAGTGCCTTTTGGCTGAACATTTGCTTCTCCTTGTTTACAAGGGAATCCTTTTTGAATACTAATGACATTAACTCTTCCTTTCCAAGTATTGTTGGTTCTTTATTGCAGGAATATGATGATGTGTTCCCAGAAGAAATTCCAACTAGATTACCACCCATTAGAGGAATTGAACATCAAATTGATTTCATTCCCGAAGCAACAATTCCTAATAGGCCAGCCGATAGAAGCAATCCAGAAGAGACAAAAGAGCTTCACAAGCAAGTGGAAGAGCTCATGGCAAAGGGATATGTTAGAGAAAGCTTGAGTCCTTGTGCTGTTCCGGTACTTTTGGTCCCAAAGAAAGATGGAACTTGGAGGATGTGCATTGATTGCACAGCTGTGAATAATATCACTGTAAAGTATCGCCATCCTATTCCTAGATTAGATGATATGCTTGATGAATTGCATGGTTCTATTGTCTTTTCTAAGATTGATTTGAAATCTGGATACCATCAAATTAGAATGAGGGAAGGGGATGAATGGAAAACTACTTTCAAAACAAAAAGATGGTTTGTATGAATGGTTAGTTATGCCATTTGGGTTAACTATTAGCACCTAGCACTTTCATGAGATTAATGAATCATGTTTTGTGTGCTTTTATTGGGAAATTTGTTGTGGTTTATTTTGATGACATTCTGATTTACAGCAAGAATCTTGATGAGCATTTGAATCATTTGCTTTGTGTGCTTGATGTTTTGAGAATGGAGAAATTGTTTACAAATGTGAAAAAGTGTGATTTTTGTATAAATAAAATTGTCTTTCTTGGCTTTGTGGTGAGTGTTAAAGGAATAGAAGTTGATGAAGAGAAGATAAGAGCTATAACAGAATGGCCAACACCCAAAAGCATAACTGAGGTAAGGAGTTTTCATGGTTTGGCTAGTTTTTATAAGCGCTTTGTGAAGGATTTTAGCACACTTGCTACACCACTCACTGAGGTCATTAAAAAATCATTAAAAAATGGGATAAAGCACAAGATAATGCATTCAATAAACTTAAAGAAAAATTGTGTTCTGCACCTATGCTAATAATGCCTGACTTTAACAAAACTTTTGAGATTGAATATGATGCATCTGGAGTTGGGATAGGAGCTCTTTTAATGCAAGAAGGAAAGCCAATGGCATATTTTAGTGAAAAGCTAAATGGAGCAGCCTTGAAGTATCCAACTTATGACAAGGAGCTTTATGCACTCAAAAGAGCATTGGAGAATTGGCAACACTAGCTTTGGCCTCAACAATTTGTTATTCACATTGATCATCAATCTTTGAAGAGCATCAAAGGTCAAGGTAAGCTGAACAAAAGACATGCAAGCACTACTAAAAAAAACATTTAACGATGCAAAACAACGGCGATTAAGGAAAAAAAACGTCGTGGAAAAAAAGACAGTGGCCTCTTTGTAAATAAGTTCCATGACTGTTAACTTTCCACTGCAATTTTCTTAATAACTGTCGTGGAAAGTTTTAAAATATACCGCAATAGGGTTCACTTTTCATGATTTTCACAGTTTCATATCAGTGCGCTGTGGTCCCCTTATGTTCCACCACCACCGAACTGCCATTACTGGCTATTCCCTCCTTTTTCCCACCATTTAAACTCCTCTATTTCCTTTGTGGTTGCTTGCTGCCGTCCACTGCTGTTTCAACGCCCATCTTCTCACATTTGAATTGTCTCTAATGAGTGACTATCTTCTTCTTTCATTCTTTTCAATTTTTCTTGGTTTTGTGGATAGACTATAAAAATCTGTTATATTTCAAATGGTTTGATTAGTTTTACATTTTGGTCGTCTGGCATTGTTGATTTTGCATTTTTTTATGTGCTTAAGTTGTTGATTGGTGGCATTTGGTGTGAGAAAACCTCAATTCCTTCCTATATACGGTATTAGAAACATGTTCAAATGTTTAAAGTTGATTAATTTTGAAGTTTTTTATTCTTTTTTATAATTTTTTGATATTTATTTCGAATTTTTGGTTTTTTTTATATAATAAACTTGAGAATTTAGTAATAAATAATATGTTCAGTATTTTGTAAAATTTTTTCGTTATGAATTTTGATTGATGATAAAGTGTTATTTAAAATTTCATTGCAAATGGACATCATTTGTTTTCCCGTTTTGGATTCAAAAGGTTTAGCTTTAAGAATCTTTATTCATTGAATTGGTTTGAAATCGAATTTTTATTTTTTTATTTGTTATATTTCTTCAAATTTATCCCCTCTTTGTTTATTACATTGTTAAATTGGTTTGGTTGATTGATTGATTTATTTATTTTTTAAATAATTTAGAATTTGTTATAGGAAAAATTAGAGAGGAGGACCTAAAGGGAATAATATTTTTACAAAAATTTACTTATTTAAGTATGTGTTTTAATTTATTTTTACAAAAAGCTAAATTTTATATACAAATCTATTTTTATTTTTTTCTATGACTTTAAATTAGAAGCGAGTGTTCGAAAAGAAATTATATTAAATTAATTTAATATTTTTACAAAACTTTATGCATGTTGAAATATGTTATGAAGAATTGTTTTAACTTTGATTAAAATAATAAAAATAATTTTTGTTTAATTTTACAAAACTTATATATGTTTGTTTGATTATATATTTTTATCAATATTTTTGCTCATTCACTATACGTAACAATTTTTTTTAGAAATTACTTAATCTAATTTTAAAAGTAATTACGTATTTGATTTTCTTTATTATGATATATTTAATAAGACAAATAGGATTGAGAAAAAAATAGAGATAAAGAATTTGTCCTCATCTTAGTGGTTGAAGAAAATTTTATTTTTGATTAAAAATTTTGAGTGCATTTTGTTTCTAGGGTTAAGGTGCAATTTTAACAACAAAGTTTACCCTAAGGAGCACTGGGCATCATAAAGTTTATTTGGGTGCAAAAATATACATGAAGTTGTCAAAAGGGAGTATCTGGCACCATGCCGTTAACGTCTGTCAGTGTACCGTTAAAGGGGCCTAGAAAGTCAGTTTTAAAGTGCATTTTTAACAACAAAGTTTGCATCAAGGGACATTAGGCACCATGAAATTTACTTGGGTGTAAAAATATACATGAACTTTGTAAAAGGAAAAAAAATAACAAAATTCTTCAACTTCCATAAACATCCATTAATTTTATTCTTTTCGGTCTCACCAAATGCTATATTTTCTCTCTATAAATTTCCATTTCCAAGCCGATCCATCTTTCTCTCATCATAGTCAACACGCATACTCTCTCTGTCATGTCATTTTCTGAGCCTCCAAGCCTTTTATATATTTAAGCAAAACACATCTTTCCCTTCTAGGATATGAGGTTCATTACTTGCACCCGAGTACTACCTCAAGTCCTTAATATAGGATACAATGGACTAATTTGAAGAGATTAAAATAAATAAATAAATTACTTTAAATATTATATTATTTATTTATTTGATGCAATAGCATATAGTACATGATCTTTCTAAAATATTTATATGCATCATTAAATTATATATTAGTTTACAAGCCAAGAAAATTAATTTGGAGAAAAAACAATAAATATAATATTTTAAAGTAATTCATTTATTTATTTTTAATCTCCTCAAATTAGTCCATTGCATCCTATATTAACGACTGGAGGTAGTACTGGGATGCAAGCAATAAACCTCATATCCTAGAAGGGAAAGATGTGTTTTGCTTAAATACATATAAAAGGCTTGGAGGCTAAGAAAACGACATGACAGAGAGAGTATGCGTGTTGACTATAATGAGAGAAAGATGGATCAACTTGGAAGTGAAAATTGATGGAGAGAAAATATAGCATTTGGTGAGACCCAAAAGAATAAAATTAATGGATGTTTATGGAAGTTGAAGAATTTTGTTATTTTTTTTCTTTTACAAAGTTCATGTATATTTTTGCATCTAAGTAAATTTCATGGTGCCTAATGCTCCTTGATGCAAACTTTGTTGTTAAAAATGCACCTTAAAACTGACTTTCTGGGCCCCTTTAATGGTAAACTGACGAACGTTAACGGCATGGTGCCGGATGCTCCCTTTTGACAACTTCATGTATATTTTTGCACCTAAATAAACTTTATGGTGCCCAGTGCCCCTTAGGGTAAACTTTGTTGTTAAAATTGCACCTTAACCCTATGGTCCTTTGGTGAGAACCCGCAAGGGAAAAATCCCACAAACCCACAACCGATCTGAATATACGCACCCCAAGAACGTAAACAAAGGTTTGATGATCCACTTGAACCCTTGAACACGGGAGAATAAGGACCCGAAGTGTTGAAAGACGCCACAAGGTTGATCAAGCCTTGATAAGTCTGTTAGTTCAATGAAGAACCCTAGAGAGAACCCCTCTCAAGTCAGAAATTGCAAAATGCAAGTTTTTCATTCAAATTCCAATCTGCCTCCAAAATGAGGGTTACAATATCTTATAGAGGATACATTCAAAAATCTGACCTAAAAAGCATTAAATGCAATCTTGAAAATCAAAATATAAAATACTAACTTAAATAAAATCATAAGGACTTGATTTAGATAACTTGGAAACTCAAAATTCAAATCTGCCAACTAATTATGAATTTTCGTTCAAATGCATTTAATGAAATATAATCAGCATATCAGGCCCAAGATATGATTAATTAGGCCCAAATGAGTCTTCTCATGTGTTATACTTGATCCAAGCTCCTTAGATTGAAGTCTCCAAGCCCAAGATATGATCAGCAGCTTTCTTTTTCAGCCCAAATGACATTAGAGATGTCCTCAGCATTTTCATCCAGATTTGATGCTCCAACAAATGCCATTTGCTTTGTCAAGGTGTCTTGCACTAGCCCGCTCAAAGGTTCCTTAATTCTTTTAGCTCTTGCTCTTGTGATTGGTCCAGTTGGGATTTGCAATGGATCATTGGAAGTTGAGGAGTTAGCTTGCTGTATCACATCATTCCCTCTCTCCTGAAAAGGATTCGACCTCGAATCATCACCTGCATCAAAAGGAGATAAATCAGCCACATTGAAAGTAGCACTAACATTATACTCACCAGGTAAATCAATTGTGTAAGCATTGTCATTGATTCTTTCAAGCACTTGAAATGGACCATCTCCTCTTGGAGCTAATTTGGACTTTCTTTGAGCTGGAAATCTTTTTTTCCTCATATACACCCACACCCAATCACCAGGTTCAAAGAGAACACGCCTTCTTCCTTTGTTAGCCTTGGATGCATATTGCTCATTTTTCTTCTCGATTTGTTGTTTCACTTTTTGATGAAGTTGTTTCACTGTTTCAGCTTTCTTTGTCCCATCAAGACTTGCCCTCTCATCAATAGGCAATGGTAATAAATCCAAAGGAGTTAGTTGATTAAAACCATACACTATTTCAAAAGGAGAATAATCAGTAGATGAATGCACACTCCTATTGTAAGCAAATTCAATGAATGACAAGCAATTTTCCCAATTCTTTAAGTTCTTTTGAATCACAGTTCTAAGCAATTGAGTTAAAGTTCTATTAACTACTTCAGTTTGTGGATGACAAGCAGTAGAAAACAATAATTTAGTACCAAGCTTACCCCACAAAACCCTCCAAAAATGACTCAAGAATTTTGTATCCCTATCAGAAACAATACTTTTTAGGAACACCATGAAGTCTTACAATTTCCTTAAAGAACAAGTCAGCAATATATGTGGCATCATCAGTTTTATGGCAAGGAATGAAATGTGCCATTTTAGAAAATCTGTCAACAACCACAAATATGGAATCCATTCCCTTTCTCGACCTAGGTAAACCCAAAACAAAATCCATTGATATATCTACCCAAGGTTCACTAGGCACAGGTAATGGGGTGTACAAACCATGTGGCAAGACTTTAGATTTAGCCCTTTTACAAGTTATGCATTTAGCACAAATTCTTTCCACATCACGTTTCATTTTAGGCCAAAAGAAATGTTCATACAGAACATCCAAAGTCTTTTTCACACCAAAGTGACCCATTAATCCTCCCCCATGTGCTTCTCTCACAAGTAATTCTCGCAAAGAACATTGAGGCACACACAATCTGTTTTCTTTAAACAAGTACCCATCAATCCTATAAAACTTTTCAAATGCTTTCTTTTCACAAGCAAGAAACACTTTAGCAAAGTCAGCATCAGTGGCATACAATTCCTTGATATATTCAAAACCAAGCAACCTAGCATTTAGAATAGTAAGAAGAGTATACCTTCTTGACAATGCATCAGCCACCACATTTTCTTTACCTTTCTTATATTTGATGACATATGGAAATGTCTCAATAAATTCCAGCCACCTTGGATGTCTTTTGTTCAGCTTACTTTGACCCTTGATGTGCTTCAAAGACTGATGATCAGTGTGAATAACAAATTGTTTAGGCCAAAGGTAGTGTTGCCAATTCTCCAATGCTCTTTTGAGTGCATAAAGGTCCTTGTCATAAGTTGGATATTTCAAGGCTGCTCTGTTTAGCTTTTCACTAAAATATGCCAGTGGCTTTCGTTCCTGCATTAAAACAGCTCCTATTCCAACTCCAGATGCATCACATTCAATCTCAAAAGTTTTATTAAAGTCAGGCAATATTAGCACAGGTGCAGAACACAATTTTTCCTTAAGTTTATTGAATGCATCATCTTGTGCTTTATCCCATTTGAAACCAACAGATTTTTTAATGACCTCAGTGAGTGGTGCAGCAAATGTGCTAAAATCCTTCACAAAGCGCCTATAAAAACTAGCCAGACCATGAAAACTCCTCACCTTAGTTATGCTTTTGGGTGTTGGCCATTCTTTTATAGCTCTTATCTTTTCTTCATCAACTTCTATCCCTTTAGCACTCACCACAAAGCCAAGAAAGACAATTTTATTCATACAAAAATCACACTTCTTCAGATTTGCAAACAATTTTTCCTTTCTCAAAACATCAAGCACACAATACAAATGATTCAAATGCTCATCAAGATTCTTACTGTAAATCAGAATGTCATCAAAATAAACCACAACAAATTTCCCAATGAAAGCACGCAAAACATGATTCATTAATCTCATGAAAGTGCTAGGTGCATTAGTTAACCCAAATGGCATAACTAACCATTCATACAAACCATGTTTTGTTTTGAAAGCAGTTTTCCATTCATCCCCTTCCCTCATTCTAATTTGATGATACCCAGATTTCAAATCAATCTTAGAAAAGACAATAGAACCATGCAATTCATCAAGCATATCATCTAATCTAGAATAGGATGGCGATACTTTACAGTGATATTATTCACAGCTCTGCAATCAATGCATATCCTCCAAGTTCCATCTTTCTTTGGAACCAAAAGTACTGGAACAGCACAAGGACTCAAGCTTTCTCTAACATATCCCCTTGCCATGAGCTCTTCCACTTGCTTTTGAAGCTCCTTTGTCTCTTCTGGATTGCTTCTATAGGCTGGCCTATTAGGAATTATTGCCCCTGGAATGAAATCAATTTGATGTTCAATTCCTCTACTGGGTGGTAATCCAGGTGGAATTTTCTCCTGGGAACACATCATCATATTCCTGCAATAAAGAACCAACAACACTTGGAAAGGAAGAGTTAATGCCATTAGGCAATTAAAAGAGTTTGAAAGAGATATCAATGAAGTGAATTCCCTTGGATCTGTAATTTTACCTTCCTTGCAACCTAAAATCAGATTTCTATTTCTCTTAGGCAATTCATCAAACAGTAGGTATGCAATCAACTCTAATGATGTAATTACATAATTTCCAGGATAAAGATTAACCAATCCACCTCAGATTTATCACAACAATTAAGTTCCAGACTTAACCAAATCCGAAACTGAATTGAAGCTACTTAGAAAAAGGAAATTATAACCTCTAAACACATCACAACTCAGAAGTAGCAGAACCTAATGAAATCTAAGATGAGTTATATATCTGAATTTCAAACAAAGATTTATAACAAGATCCAAATCTGAAACACAAATACAAACTCAAGAAAAACAAAATCTCCTTGACAATCAGTGCTCTGGATCCGTCACAGCTCATCAGGAATCAATGGCTTAGTTGCTCATGTTGATGGAGGAAATCTGGCCAAATCTCCTCTGAATCTCCATGGCAAAATGAAAGAGAAGAGAGAAGAAGATGAATCTGGAAGTTGAGAGAATCTGGAGAAGTGAAGAAAAGAAGAGAATGACTGAGAATACAGGAATTCAGTATTCAGATCCATTTTTTTGAAGCTTCTGGACGTCCAATTCTGTTTTTAAATTCCCCCCCCCCGCGCCTTCTCACATTCATTATCCACCATTTGAAGGCTTGTAATGTTGTATTTTGACACATGAAACTTCCCTGCCTTCAGCTGTGCGTTTTACTAGAGCCCAGGACATGTGTCACTCACTGGCCATGGAGCTATGCGTTTTACTTAGAGTTTTTCCTCATAGAATGCTATGCTAGACCGACCACACATGATTCCAGCTCTTAACCAGATTCAAAACACTGCGTTTTAACTCCTAATTCAAGATTTTTGGCTACATCTTTCTAGATTTTGTCCATTCTTCACCAATACTTCCAGAAGTAGAGAAAATCCCTTTCAATTCTGCAATGATACATCAAATTCTCACAGCATCGTTTCTTATCAAATATTGGAAATCTAAAATTAATTCCACATGAAAGCATTTTAATTCAATGGGAAATCACATTATTTAGTTTATCAAATTCCCCCACACTAGCACTTTGCACTCCTAGGCAAATATGATCAAATAGTTCCTGAAATCTCATCAACAACCAGCTATAAATTGAAATAGTATCCAATTATGATTCTTCATCTCAACCCAGTACTCAAGAGAAAAACCAGCATAATAAGGAATCAAATTGTCAATGAAAAGACTAGGAAATGATCTTAATTCAGCAAATTGCACAAGGAAAAGTGGAAGTATTCTCTTGGCAAGTGTTTCACTCTCCTCACCATTCCATTACAGGGTCATTTTACTCTTCTCTCTTAGCCTAGGCCCTACCATCTTGACTAAACTCTAATATCTCCACCACTGAGTAGCATGAGGTAATTTTGCATCAAGAGGACTTCCCTTAAGGTTGTAATGTTGGAAAGGCTAAAGGATGGAATCTGGCCACTTGAGCAAGAATGCATGCATGCTGAAAACAAGACAGAAAATACAAACAACTCACAAATGAACTCCTCAACGCAAGCCATGAATGCAATTGCTAATGTATAGCTCTTATTGGAATGCACTTATCACACACTTTGCAATAATTGTAGGCATCTTTAAAGAGTGTTGGCCAGTAGAACCCTACTTCCAAAATCTTCCTAGAAGTCTTTTTAGCACTAAAATGTCCACCACATGCCTAAGAGTGACAGGCATCCAAAATTCCAGTGACTTCTTCATTAGGGACACATCTCTGTATAATCTGGTCATTACACAGCCTCCAAAGAATAGGTGGATCCCAACAATAGTATTTGGCTTCACTCTTTAATTTTTGGGCCTGAAAGTAAGAAAGGGAAGGTGGAATTAAATCTGTAACAAGGTAGTTCACTATGTTAGCATACCAAGGTTCATGTTTAGTCATAGCCATTAACACAGAAGTAGGAAAATCATCACAGATTAAGGAAGAATCAGAAACTCCCTTTGTATCTTCAGGTAGCGTACTCAAATGATCTGTAACAAAGTTTTCAGCACCACCCCTGTTTCGAATTTCCAAATCAAATTCTTGTAGCAATAGAATCCATCTCAATAACCTTGGCTTGCTATCTGTTTTCTTAAAAAGAAATTTCACAGCCGCATGGTCAGTAGAAACAATAACATGAGAATTAAGAAGATAAGGTCTAAACTTGTCTAAAGCAAAGACAATTGCAAACAATTCTTTTTCAGTTGTAGTATAATTAATTTGGGCACTGTCCAACGTTTTGGATGCATATGCAATTACCCTGGATAGTTTACCCTCTTTTTGACCCAACATTGTACCTACTGCTGTATGAGATGCATCACAAGCTAGCTCAAATGGTGAATTCCAATCTGGTCCAATGAGTATCGGCGGTGAGACAAGCAATGCTTTTAAAGTATCAAATGCATGTTTGCAGTCCTTATCAAAGTGAAAATCAACATCTTTTTGCATGAGTTTAGACAAAGGAGAAGCAATCTTGCTGAAATCTTTAACAAACCTTCTGTAAAAACCAGAATGGCCAAGAAAAGATCTTAGGATAAGGCAGAGATGAAATGACTTCTATTTTTGCTTTATCTACCTCAATGCTGATAGCATACCAAGAAGTGTTCAATATGGAGGTCTTGAAACCCAAGAAATGCTCATCCAATTAGAGGCCCCACCAGCCCTCCAAAGTGCTCAAAGGATTTATAGCTTCAGAATGCTTACATGGAGGATGATATGGATTATTGCTTGGACAATGACATGGACACATGTGGAGCTTGACGTGACATATGGAAGGCCACCCTGAAAGCCACCATGGCATGTGAATCATTAGTGTAAACACTTGGACCTTAAGAAAGACAAGAGCGCGTTCTAAGAGCCTAAAAGGAGATTTGAAGCCAATTCCTATGTAATTAAAGGCCCAACACAATCATATGTACCTAGAGGAGTGCATTAGAGCTATAATCTTTTAAATTGGGGCCCAAATGCATTGTGTTATGGACCATAGGAGTTCCAGAATGTGATTCAACCATATTCAAGCCCAAATGGGTGTCTAAAAGGCCCATACATGCTTATGAACGTGAATAGCAATTATGAAGATCTATTTGAAAGGTCCAAGAAGACTGAAGAAGCATCAAGAGTGATCTTATATGATATTAATAGGATTCTATTTGTTTTAATTAGTTTCCTATTTTGTATTGATTGCTTCTTGAAGGCAAAGACTTGCTTATTTTGTATTGCATTAATTAGTAGAGAGTCAAATGATATCCTTCTCATTAATGAAGGGATCCTGCTAGGTGGTGTGTGATCTAGGTTATTCTATCTTGACTAGCAAGTTAGAGTATTCTAGAAAGTCTTTTGATTTTCCTAATTTTGTTGTATTTTCGCATCTATTTTTTATGCATTTTATTTAGTTAGTGTCTTAGGCTCTAAAAACTTATATTGGGCTTTTAGGGCTTAGGTTATCAATTAGGATTTTCATATTAGGGTTTTCAAGAGTCTTAGTCTATAAATAATTCAGGATGTATTCTTTTCAAGAAGATGATTTTGAACAATTAATAAAATGAGAATTTTATTTCTCTTTATGTGAGCCTTGCTTGCATCCTCGTATTCTCATGAGAATACTCGACAATATCAAGGGAGTGATCAACCTTGTGGTGTCTTCATGGCTAGGGTTGTAAGAGACGGGTTCTCTTAAGGTCTTACCTAGATCAACCGTCCATTCATTACTTGATTCTAGCCGGTCCGTATGTACCCTCATATCAAATGCCCCTTCTAGAAACTAAATGACCTAGTACTATGCCTTGATCCACCATAAAGTGACATTTTTCAAAATTCAAAATCAAATTTTTCTCTATGCACTTGGCCAAGACTTTATCAAGACTCTCTAGACAAGCAGAAAAATTATCTCCATACACTGTAAAATCATCCATGAATACCTCCATGGATGAACCTAGGAACTCACTAAATATAGCCATCATAGCCCTCTGAAATGTTCCCGGTGCATTACATAGGCCAAAGGGCATTCTTCTATAAGCAAAAGTTCCATAGGGACAAGTAAAGGTAGTCTTTATCTTGATCCTCTGGTGCAATCGGTATTTGGAAATATCCTGAAAATCCATCAAGAAAACAATAATTAGTTCTACCAGATAATCTTTCAATCATTTGATCCACAAAGGGTAATGGAAAATGGTCCTTTCGTGTTGCATCATTTAGTCTTCTATACTCAATGCACACACGCCACACATTCTGTATCCTAGTTGGTATCAATTCATTTTTTTTTCATTTTTAATAACAGTAATGCCACTTTTCTTAGGGACCACTTGTACAGGGCTGACCCATTCACTCTCCGAGATGGGGTATATGATGCCTGCACTCAGGAGCTTAGTAACCTCTTTTTTAACAACATCTAAAATCAAGGGGTTAAGCCTACGTTGAGGTTGTCAATTGGTTTCAATCCCATCATTTAATAATATTTTGTGAGTACAGATTGAAGGATCAATTCCAGGTATGTCTGCCATAGACTAACCTATTGCTTTTTTATGTTTCTGCAAAACAGCAATTAATTATTCCTCTTATGTAATAGTGAGTGAAGTAGCTATAATCACTGGTAATTTATTATCTTCAGCAAGATATACATATTTAAGATTGGGGGTAGGGGTGTAAGTTCTAGTTCAGGGGGTTTCACCACAGAAGGAACCAACTCCTTAAGCTCTAAAGCTCCAACAAAATGCTGCTGCAAGTCCTCATTTGATTCTGGATTTTGTGTCCTGTCAGAATAGCAACCAGAGGGTAAACAACCAAGATGATAATGTATATTACGCAAGAATTTCATAAATTTAGCATTGAACTCTTGTGCAGATTCTTTATTTTTTAACACTTTGAGCTTGATCTTGATTACAAGTAACTTGCTGCAATGATTGAAGTTCTCTCCTACATTGTTTAGCTTCTGCAGAAAACGTGAACAAAAATTCATGAATATGCTTTAACATTTGAAAAGGATATGAAGAATAAAAGTTATCTGCAGTGTTGGTTAATGCATCATAAGGAGAATTCTGATGTAAATTATCCAAAATTGAATCAGATTGCAACTTTAATTTCTCAAAACAGTGAGCTGGTGGAATATGGAATTTTTGTTCCTTAGCATAAGCTTGTCCAGTGACCAAATCTCCTTTTTTTCTTCATCAATATGCATTCTTGATGTTTCCAACATTGCTATATTGGTATTGGCTCCATCCAATGCAGATTTTGCAATATTCTTAGCTTCTGCAAAGTTAGAAAGTATACCTTTCCCGAACCCATTATTAGAGATTTCAGAAACAAAATCATCATCAAAAGAAGAGAGTTCAAAAGAAGAAATATCAAAAGAAAATGTTTGTAATGTGGAAAGTGAGCTATCAACTGAATGAAAGTCAACACTACACACCTCATCATCACAAACAGAAAAATCATTGGGGCAGAAGAAGGAATTCATTATTGGCAAATCTAAATCAAATGTGGTGAGACCATACGCATTCATGTTGAGAAGGGAAGGTTCACATTAAGCTACACAGTCTTCTATGAAAGCATCAATGGCACTTGCGCCCAATAATAAGTACTCTTCATATGGGTGCTTCATAGCTTCATAAACATTAAAACTGATCATGTGATCACCCACTTCCATCCTGATACAACCATCTTTCATACTAATCACTGTGTTGGCAGTTCGAAGGAATGGTCTCCCTAAGATCAATGGTCCCTCAATGGTTGATTCATGGGACATATCTAAGACATAGAAATCTGCTGGAAAATCAAGCCCTTAACCTTGACCAGAATATCTTCCAATAGCCCATATGATATGAGAGGAACGAACGGGCATTGGATTCCTTTCCTTTTCATACTACTTTCCTATTTTCTTCCTTCAAGTTTCCCTCTTTCTTTTGTTTCCTATTCCTTTTCCTTCCTTTTCATACTACTTGCCTAACTTCAGTTCTTTTCTCGCAAGGTACTCACTTTCTTAAAGTTTTCTCAAGGTAGTACCTTTCCTAATTACTTTGTTTCCTACTTTCCTTTACTTTCATAACCTTATTTTCATTTTCAATTCCTGCCTCCCTTTTCCACGTTTTATTTTTTCCTATTTATTTTTTTTCATCATAAACTTCTTCTCTCCTCATTTTCCCCCTCCTTTCATTCCATCCTCATGTTTTGCCTATCCTTCTTCTTTCATCTCTTATCTTTTCCCCTCTTTCACATAGTGCTGGCTCTTACAATTTCTGGTTGTGAAGGTTACCACTTTCTAATATTGTCTCTTGGTTTTTGTTGAGTTTCAATCAAGAATACTATAGGAGACAAGCTCGAGTGGTAAAAGGCAAGAGTGTTTTACTTCAATATAAAAGCCAAAGTTAAGAGAAACACGAGTGGCACCAAATTAATTGAGTGGAACACGCGAGCAGAGTGGTGAGGTCCTTTATTTCTATTTCTTTTCTCTTTGCTTCAACTATCATCTCAGGTTAAAGATGAGCAGGAAAGAATCCAATAATGAAGAATTCAACACAGATATCAAAGTATTCATGAGGGCTATGAGAGATGAGTTTCTCAAACTCAAGATGGAAATGAAAGAGTTAAAGATATCCAAAGCAGATAGTAGTGATGATGGGGTGATTAGATCTGGTTCGTCAACTTCAAAGAGCAGGAGAAAACATTCCAAAAATGACACGGCCATAATTGATCCGAAGATCAAGTATCCTACTTTCAAGGGTAATACCGATCCAGATAAATATCTTGATTGGGAGATGAAGTTCGAGTAGATTTTCAGATTAAATGATTGGCCTGAAGAAAAGAAGGTAAAATTAGCCTCATTTCAGTTTTGTGACTATGTTACTATTTGGTGGGAAGATTTATAGCTTAAGAGACGCCTTAAGGGCAAAGGTCCCCTTCGTACGTGGGAGAAGCTAAAGAAACTCATGCGCAAGAAGTATGTTCCTAATTTCTACTATCGAGAGCTTAACAGAAAGTTGTGACTGTTTAGCCAAGACTTTATGACAGTAGAAGAGTATGTACATGAGCTTGATCTTCTTAAGATGCGTGCTGGCGTACAAGAAGATGAAGAATCAAGCATGAGCAGATTATTGATGGTCTAAGACCTGAAATTAGAGACAAAGTTGAGATGTACACTTTTGTTGATAAGGAGGAGTTGGTGCACAAAGCCACCAAAGTTGAAAAACGGTTTAAAGAGAAACACTCCAAATCCTCGTCCTATGGCTGGAGGGACTCTAAACCAACCTCCAAGTGGAAGGATTCCAAGCCTAAGGATGCAGGAAGATTCACCTCTAAGGCCAAGGAGGAATCAAAGCCCAAGGGTGATGGTGGTAAGAAACTTGACTCTAAAACTTCTTCTACTAATAAAACCTCTTCTCTTCAATGTTTTAGATATCATGGAAAGGGGCATATTGCTTCCAAATTCCCAATAAGAGAGCCATCATTATCAAAGACAATGGTGAGTATGACAGTGAGCATTCTAGCGATAAAAGTGATGATGACATGCCCTCTTTGGTGACTGACTCTGAATTGGAAATTGATGAAGCTGAACCTATTACTGGAGAAGCATTGGTGGCTAGAAGATCCCTAAATATTCATGTAAAGGAAGATGATGAGAAAGAGCAGCGAGAGCTTATCTTCCACACTAGGTGTTTCATAAAGAATAAGGTATGCAGCATAGTTATTGATAGTGGTAGTATTACCAATGTTGCTAGTACCTTACTCATTAAAAAGCTAGACTTGCTTACTATGAAGCATCCTAAACCTTATAAATTGCAATGTTGAATGATAGTGCTGAGGCTAAAGTCACTAAGCAGGTTTTAGTTTCTTTTTCTATTGGGAACTATCATACTAAAGTTCTATGTAATGTGGTTCCAATGCTTGCTGGACATCTCTTACTCGGAAGGCCAAAGCAATTTGATAGCAAAGCTCATCATGACTGTTACAAAAATTGTTATTCTGTACCATTCAATGGAAAGATCATTATATTGAAGCCTCTTAGGCCAAAAGAAGCTTATAAGGACCAAGTAAGGATTGAGCAGGATTGCAAAAGAATGAATGAGTTGAAAGAAAAGGAGAGAGTAAAAGAAAGAAACTAGAGAGAGAGAAAAGAAAAAGAAAGAACATAAGAAAAGTGAAAAAAAGATAGGGAGTTTAATTTTTGAAAAAAGTGAGGTTAAGAGAGCACTGTTGAGTGAGCAAGTCTTGGTGCTTGTGTGTAGGGATGCTTATTTTTCCACTAACGATCTTAACCCCTCTTTGCCCTCTAGTGTTGTGTCTTTGTTGCAGGAATTTGGTGATTTATTCCCAGATGAGATACCTGATGGGCTTCCTCCCTTGAGAGGAATTGAGCATAGGATTGATTTTATTCTTGGAGCTTCTCTACCTAATAGACTTGGTTATAGAGCCAATCCTGAGGAAACTAAAGAAATTCAACATGATATAAGGTGCGGATACGAATCGGCTAGAAACAAGTTAGGAAACTAGACGAACGATCAAAGGTAGGACCTTAAGAGAACCTGTCTCTTACAACCCTAGCCATGGAGACACCACAAGGATGATCAGTCCTTGATACAGTCGAGTATTCCCACGAGAATACGAGGCGGCAAGCAAAGCTCACTCAAGAGAAATAAAATTCTCTAAAATTCATTCATTCAAATCTGATCCCCAATTACAAAAAACGTAGCCTTATATAGGCAGCAAAAGAACAATCTAGAATAAAAAAACCCTAGGTCATAAATGCCATAAATGTGCCTTAATGATGATTGACTATCTTGGTTGGCACCTATTAAGGCTAAAGGAAATAGGAAATTACCTTTTCTTGAAGAAAAGGCTTCTACCTAAAAATAGGAAACTAACCTAAAATATTTATGTAATCTTTGACTAAAAGGCCTTATTTAATGCAAATAAAAATGGAAACTTAAAAAAAACGAAATTAAACCATAACTAATACATAAAGACGCCTTCTTGATGCTTCTTGAATATTCTTGGACGTCACTTATGCTCCTCCTCCAAGGCACATGCTTGTCACATGGTATTTTGAGTGAATTCTTCAATCTGGACTACACATGGGCCTTGTACATCATCTTGTTTGGCTTCTAGCAATGTAATCACCATGTTTGGACCCTTGATGGGCTGATTGAGGGATGCTTCTTCCAAATAAATGGGCTCTAACTCTTTAAGATCTTTTATCAAACAATTCAGCGTCTCTTTCATAGATTTGGTCCTTGCTCTTGTCATTGGGCCTCCAATGCCTTGTAATGGGTCTTTTAGAATATTGGACTTCCATCTTTTAGCTTGGGCTCCACGCTCCGTGTTTTGGTCTTCCTTTGATGCTTGATCATGCCATGCTCCTCTATCATTCCCTCCCTGCTCAAAAGGATTCGTCCTCGAATCTGCAGCATCAAAGAGAGATAAATCAGTCACATTAAATGTAGCACTTACATTACCGTAGGAGCTAGGCAAATCTATTTTATAAGCATTATCATTGATTCGCTCCAAGACTTGGAAAGGGCCATCTCCTCTTGGCTGCAACTTAGACTTTCGTTGTTCTGGAAACCTCTCCTTTCAAGTGTACCCAAACCCAGTCTCCAGGCTCAAAGACAACCTTCCTACGACCTTTGTTAGCTTGCTTTGTATATTGCTCATTCTTTCTCTCGATGTTGGCCCTCACCTTAGCATGTAATTCCTGCACAAACTCAGCCTTTTTCTTGCCATCAAGGTTAGCTCGTTCACTAGAAGGCAAAGGTAGAATATCCAAAGGAGATAGAGGATTAAAGCCATAAACAATCTCAAATGGAGAGAAAGAAGTGGAAGAGTGAATAGCCCTGTTATATGCAAATTCAATATGAGGCAAGCAGTTGACCCAATTCTTCAAGTTCTTTTGAATTATTGCACGTAACAAGGTAGTGAGTGTTCTATTGACGACCTCAGTTTGCCCATCCGTTTGGGGATGTGCCACAGTAGAAAACAGCAACTTAGTTCCAAGCTTACTCCACAAGGTCCTCCAAAAATGGCTAAGAAACTTTACATCCCTATCACTCACAATGGTTTTAGGCAATCCATGCAATCTAACAATTTCTTTGAAGAACAAGTCAGCAATATGCACAGCATCATTTGTTTTAGAACAAGCAATAAAATGAGCCATTTTACTAAATCTATCCACTACAACAAAGATACTATCTTTCCCAGATTGAGACCTAGGCAAGCCCAACACAAAATCCATAGAAATATCTACCCAAGGTTGGGAAGGCACAGGTAGAGGGGAATATAAACCATGAGGTTGAACCTTAGACTTTGCATGCCTACATGTCACACATTTAGCACAAACAGACATAACATCTTTGCGCATACCAGGCCAATAAAAGTGTTCATGCAAAAGAGCTAATGTTTTGTCAACACCAAAGTGACCCATCAAACCACCACCATGAGTTTCTTTTACAAGCAGCTCACGCATAGAGCAATTGGGAATGCACAATTTATCTTTCTTAAAAAGAAACCCATCAGATCTATAAAAGTCATTCACCCCATGCTTTTCACAAGAAAGCCAAATTTTGGAAAAATCACAATCAGAGTCATACAACCCTTTCAATAATTCAAATCCAAGTAATCTAGCATGAAGAGAAGTGATAAGAGAATACCTCCTAGAAAGAGCATCAGCAACAACATTCTCTTTACCTTGCTTATGCTTGATCACATAAGGAAACGTCTCTATGAATTCCAACCAGCGAGCATGCCTCTTGTTAAGCTTACCTTGAGACTTTAGAAACTTCAAACTTTCATGATCAGAGTGAATAATGAACTCCTTAGGCCATAAATAATGCTGCCATGTTTCTAAAGTTCGTTTTAAAGCATAGAGTTTCTTGTCATAAGTAGAGTAATTCAAAGAAGCTCCACTTAATTTCTCACTGAAGTAGGCAATAGGCCTAGACTCTTGCATTAGAACAGCACCAATACCAATCCCAGAAGCATCACATTCAACTTCAAAAACTTTATTAAAATCAGGTAAACACAAAAGTGGTGCATTGGTTAATTTCTCTTTCAAGGTATTAAAAGCTGTTTCTTGTGTTTCACCCCATTTAAATGTCACATGCTTCTTAACAAGCTCATTTAGAGGTGCAGCAATAGTTGAAAAATCTTTGACAAACCTCCTATAGAAACTTGCTAGTCCATGAAAACTTCTGACTTCATTGGCATTCTTTGGGGTTGGCCAATCTCTTATAGCTTTCACCTTTTCCTCATCCACATGGATCCCTTGAGCACCTACAACAAAACCAAGAAACACAACAGAATCCATGCAAAAGGAGCATTTCTGGAAATTAGCATATAAGCTATTCTCCCTAAGAGTTCGAAACACCTCATGCAAGTGAATAACATGGTCATCTATTGTTCTACTATAGACAAGAATATCATCAAAGTAGACAATCACAAACTTCCCAATAAATGAACGAAAAACATGATTCATCAAGCTCATGAAAGTGCTAGGTGCATTAGTTAACCCAAAAGGCATAACTAACCATTCATACAATCCAAATTTAGTTTTAAATGCTGTTTTCCATTCATCTCCCTCTTTCATGCGAATTTGATGATAACCACTCCTTAGGTCAATTTTAGAGAATAAAGTAGCACCATGCAACTCATCCAACATGTCATCTAATCTAGGAATGGGGTAGCGATATTTAACTGTTATTTTGTTGATGGCTCTACAATCAATGCACATTCGCCATGAACCATCTTTCTTGGGCACTAGAAGTACTAGGACAGCACATGGGCTCAAACTTTCCCTTACAAAGCCTTTCCTCATGAGTTCATCAACTTGGCGTTGAATCTCTTTAGTTTCTTCGGGATTGGCTCTATAAGCTGGTCTATTAGGTATAGAAGCTCCAGGGATGAAATCAATCCTATGCTCAATTCCTCTTAAGGGAGGAAGCCCATCGGGAACTTCATCAGGGAATAGGTCACCAAATTTCTGCAACAAAGCCACAACACTAGAAGGCAAAGAGGGGTTAAGTTGGTTAGTAGAAAAATAAGCATCCTTGCACACAAGCACCAAGACTCGCTCACTCACTAATGCTCTCTTAACCTCACTTTTTCCAGCAAATAGACTCTCTTTCTTTTGTTCATTTTTCTCATATTATTCCTTTTCTTTTCTTTTTTCTGTACTCTCTCTTTTTCACTCCACTCACTTATTTTTTTGCATTCTTTCTCAATCCTCACTTGGTCATCATAAGCTTCTTTAGGCCTAAGAGGCTTCAATACAATGATTTTTCCATTGAAAGGTACAGAATAACAATTTTTGTAACCATCATGGTGAGCTCTACTATCAAACTACCATGGTCTTCCAAGCAAGAGATGTCCAGCAAGCATTGGGACTACATCACATAAAACTTCAGCATGGTAGTTGCCAACAGAAAAAGAAACCAAAACTTGCTTAGTGACCTTAGCTTCAGCACTATCATTCAACCATTGCAATTTATAAGGCTTAGGATGCTTCATAGTAGGTAAATCCAACTTTTCAACAAGTAAGGTACTAGCAACATTGGTAACACTACCACTATCAATAACCATGCTACATACCTTATTCTTTATGAAGCACCTAGTGTGGAAGATGAGCTCTCGCTGCTCTTGCTCTTTATCTTCCTTTGGTTGCATGTTTAGGGCTCTTCTAGCCACTAATGCTTCTCCCTTAATAGGTTCAGCTTCATCAATCTCCAATTCAGAATCAGTCACCAAAGAAGGCATGTCATCATCACTTTCATCACTAGAATGCACACTGTCATACTCGCCATTATCTTTGAGAATCATGGCCCTCTTATTGGGACATTGGGAAGTAATATGCCCTTTTCCATGACATCTAAAACATTGAAGAGAAGAGGTTCTATCAGTAGAAGAAGTTTTAGAGTCAAGTTTCTTACCGCCATCAATCTTGGGCTTGGATTCCTCCTTGGCTTTTGGTGTGAATTTTGCAACATCTTTAGCCTTAGAATCCTTCCACTTGGATGCTGATCTAGAGTCCCTCCAACCATGAGATGAGGATTTGGAGTGTTTTTCTTTATACCGCTTCTCAACTTTGATGGCTTTATGCACTAGCTCTTCTTTATCAACAAAAGTGTACATCTCAACTTTGTCTCTAATTTCAGGCCTTAACCCATCAATGATTCTGGTCATGCTTGCTTCTTCTCCTTCTTGTACTCCAGCTCGCATTTTAAGAAGGTCAAGTTCATGCATATATTCATCTACAGTCATAGAGCCTTGGCCAAACAGTCGTAACTTTCTATTTAGCTCTCAGTAGTAGTAACTAGGGACATACTGGTTGCGCATGAGTTTCTTTAGCTTTGACCATATGAGGTGGTCCTTTGCCCTTAAGGCGCCTTTTAAGCTGTAAATCTTCCCACCAAACAATAGCATAGTCAGAAAATTGATATGAAGCAATTTTTACCTTCTTTTCTTCTGGCCAGTCATTCATTCTGAAGATTTGCTCAAACTTCATCTCCCAATCAAGGTATGCATCTGGATTTATATTACCCTTGAAGGTAGGGTACTTGATCTTTGGGTCATAGGTGTCCAAATCACGTTTTTCAGGTCCACTCCTATTCTTTGAGGATGAAGAACCAGATCTAATCACCTCCTCATCACCACTACTTGCTTTGGATGCTTTTAGCTCCACTAGCTCCAACTTGAGTTTGAGAAATTCATCTCTCATGGCTCTCATGAATAGCTTAGGATCTGTGTTGAATTCTTCCATATTGGCTTCTTTGTCACTCATCTTGAAATTGAAACGTTAGTGTGATCAAAGAGAAATGAAATAGTAAGAAGGGACCTTACCACTCTACTCGCGTGTTTCACTCAAGAAATTGTAGTGTCACTCGTGTTTAACTCAAATCTGGCTTTTAAATTGATGTAATAACACTCTCGCCTTTTACCACTCAAGCTTGCCTCCTATAATATTCTTGATTGAAACTCAACAAAATCAAGAGACAATGTTAGTTTGCGGTAATCTTCACAACCAAAATTGGTAAGAAACCAGTGACTATGTGAAAGAGGGGAAAAGAAGGATAGGCCAAACGTGAGGATGGAATAAAAGGAGGGGCAAAATGAGGAGAGAAGAAGTTTATGATTTAAAAAAATGGATAGGAAAAAAAAACGTGGAAAAAGGGAGGCAGAAATTGCAAAATGAAAATAAGGTTGTGAAAGTAAAGGAAAATAGGAAACAAAGTAATTAGGAAAGGTACTACCTTGAGACAACTTTAGGAAAGTGAGTACCTTGCAAGAAAAGAACTGAAATTAGGAAAGTAATATGAAAAGGAAGGAAAAGGAATAGGAAACAAAAGAAAGAAGGAAACTTGAAGAAAGAAAATAGGAAAGTAATATGAAAAGGAAAGTAATTCAAAATAGGAAACTAGATAAAATAAAGGAAAGTAGAAATAGGAAAGTAGGAGTCTTACCACCCAAGTATAAAGATTTAGGAAATTAATTGTGACTTGCAATGGAAGCTCTTTCAAATTAGGAAACTTGTCTCTTATGCTGCAATCTCCAAAATCTGAAACTTTCTCCTTTTTTTTTTTATTTTCGAATTTTTTTTCAGCAACTTTGCAGCCTTTTTTTTTTGTTTCAACACAACAGCACTTTTTTTTTTTACACGAATTTTTTTTATTTTTTATTTTTGCTACTCAAAAGAGCAAAGCAACCCAAGTGAACAGAAAAAAAACAATGGGTGGGAAGGAGAGGAAAAGGGAAAAAAAGAAAAAAAATAATAAAAGGAATGAAAATAAGAAAGAAAGGAGGAAGACAGAATGAGAAGAATGGAAACGAAAAGAAAACGGAAGCAATAGAGAAAGCAACAAAAATGAAAACACCAAAAGGATAGAACTTGAAAGCTAGCAAACCTGTGCTCTGATACCAAATGATATAAGGTGCGGATACGGATCGACTAGAAACAAGTTAGGAAACTAGACGAACGATCAAAGGTAGGACCTTAAGAGAACCTGTCTCTTACAACCCTAGTCATGGAGACACCACAAGGATGATCAGTCCTTGATACAGTCGAGTATTCCCACGAGAATATGAGGCGGCAAGCAAAGCTCACTCAAGAGAAATAAAATTCTCTAAAATTCATTCATTCAAATCTGATCCCCAATTACAAAAAACGTAGCCTTATATAGGCAGCAAAAGAACAATCTAGAATAAAAAAACCCTAGGTCATAAATGTCATAAATGTGCCTTAATGATGATTGACTATCTTGGTTGGCACCTATTAAGGCTAAAGGAAATAGGAAATTACCTTTTCTTGAAGGAAAAGGCTTCTACCTAAAAATAGGAAACTAACCTAAAATATTCTTATGTAATCTTTGACCAAAAGGCCTTATTTAATGCAAATAAAAATGGAAACTTAAAAAAAACGAAATTAAACCATAACTAATACATAAAGACGCCTTCTTGATGCTTCTTGGACGTCACTTATGCTCCTCCTCTAAGGCACATGCTTGTCACATGGTATTTTGAGTGAATTCTTCAATCTGGACTACACATGGGCCTTGTACATCATCTTGTTTGGCTTCTAGCAATGTAATCACCATGTTTGGACCCTTGATGGGCTGATTGAGGGATGCTTCTTCCAAATAAATGGGCTCTAACTCTTTAAGATCTTTTGTCAAACAATTCAGCGCCTCTTTCATAGATTTGGTCCTTGCTCTTGTCATTGGGCCTCCAATGCCTTGTAATGGGTCTTTTAGAATATTGGACTTCCATCTTTTAGCTTGGGCTCCACGCTCCGTGTTTTGGTCTTCCTTTGATGCTTGATCATGCCATGCTCCTCTATCACAACACCAAGTATATCAGCTTATGAGGAAAGGCTTTGTGAGAGAAAGCTTGAGCCCATGTGCTGTTCCAGTACTCTTAGTGCCTAAGAAAGATGGTTCGTGGCGAATGTGCATTGATTGTAGAGCCATAAACAAAATAACAGTTAAGTATCGCTACCCCATTCCTAGATTAGATGATATGTTGGATGAGTTGCATGGTGCTACTTTATTCTCTAAAATTGATCTTAGGAGTGGTTATCATCAAATTCGCATGAAAGAGGGAGACTTATGGAAAACAGCATTTAAAACTAAATTTGGATTGTATGAATGGTTAGTTATGCCTTTTGGATTAACTAATGCACCTAGGACTTTCATGAGCTTGATGAATCATATTTTTCGTTCATTTATTAGGAAGTTTGTGGTTGTCTACTTTTATGATATTCTTGTCTATAGTAGAACAATAGATGACCATGTTATTCATTTGCATGAGGTGTTTCAAACTCTTAGAATAGCTTATATGCTAATTTTCAAAAATGCTCTTTTTGCATGGATTCTATTGTGTTTCTTGGTTTTGTTGTAGGTGCTCAAGAGATCCGTGTGGATAACAAAAAGGTGAAAGCTATAAGAGATTGGCCAACCCCAAAGAATGCCAATGAAGTCAGGAGTTTCTATGGACTAGTAAGTTTCTATAAGAGGTTTGTCAAAGATTTTTCAACAATTGCTGCGCCTCTAAATGAGCTTGTTAAGAAGCATGTGACATTTAAATGGGATGAAACACAAGAAACAGCTTTTAATACCTTGAAAGAGAAATTAACCAATGCACCGCTTTTGTGTTTACCTGATTTTAATAAAGTTTTTAAAGTTGAATGTGATACTTCTGGGATTGGTATTGGTGCTGTTCTAATGCAAGAGTCTAGGCCTATTGCTTACTTCAATGAGAAATTAAGTAGAGCTTCTTTGAATTACTCTACTTATGATAAGGAACTCTATGCTTTAAAACGAACTTTAGAAACATGGCAGCATTATTTATGGCCTAAGGAGTTCATTATTCACTCTAATTATGAAAGTTTGAAGTTTTGAAAGTCTCAAGATAAGCTTAACAAGAGGCATGCTTGCTGTTGGAGTTCATAGAGACGTTTCCTTATGTGATCAAGCATAAGCAAGGTAAAGAGAATGTTGTTGCTTATGCTCTTTCTAGGAGGTATTCTCTTATCACTTCTCTTCATGCTAGATTACTTGGATTTGAATTATCGAAAGGGCTGTATGACTCTGATTGTGATTTTTTCAAAATTTGGCTTTCTTGTAAAAAGCATGGAGTGAATGACATTTATAGATCTGATGGGTTTCTTTTTAAGAAAGATAAATTGTGCATTCCCAATTGCTCTATGCGTGAGCTGCTTGTAAAAGAAACTTATCGTGGTGGTTTGACGGGTCACTTTGGTGTTGACAAAACATTAGCTATTGGCCTCATATGAGGAAAGATGTCATTTCTGTTTGTACCAAATGTGTCACATGTAAGCAAGCAAAGTCTAAGGTTCAACCTCATGGCTTGTATTCCCCTTTATCTGTGCCTTCCCAACCTTGGGTAGATATTTCTATGGATTTTGTGTTGGGTTTGCCTAGGTCTCAGTCTGGAAAGGATAGTGTCTTTGTTGTGGTTGATAGATTTAGTAAAATGGCTCATTTTATTGCATGTTCTAAAACAAATGATGCAGTCCATATTGCTGACTTGTTTTTCAAGGAAATTGTTAGGTTGCATGGATTGCCCAAAACCATTCTGAGTGACAGGGATGTGAAGTTTCTTAGCCATTTTTGGAGGACTTTATGGAGTAAGCTAGGAGCTAAGTTGTTATTTTCTACTGTGGCACATCCCCAAACTGATGGGCAAAGTGAGGTAGTTAACAGAACACTTACTATCTTGTTGCGTGCAATAATCCAAAAGAACTTAAAGAATTGGGTCAATTGTCTGCCTCATATTGAGTTTGCATATAACAGAGCTGTTCACTCTTCTCCTTCCTTCTCTCCATTTGAGGTTGTCTATGGCTTTAATCCTTTGTCTCCTTTAGATATCTTACCATTGCCTTCTTCTAATGAGCAAGCAAATCTTGATAGCAAGAAAAAGGCAGAGTTTGTGCAGGGATTACATGCTAAGGTGAGAGCCAACAGAGGAAGAATGAGCAATATGCTGGGCAAGCTAACAAAGGTCGTCGGAGGATTGTCTTTGAGCCTGGAGATTGGGTTTGGGTACTCCTGCGGAAGGAGAGATTTCCCGATCAATGCAAATCTAAGTTACATCCAAGAGGAGATGGCCCTTTCCAAGTCTTAGAGCGGATCAATGACAATGCTTATAAAATAGATTTGCCTAATTCCTATGGTAATGTTAGTGCTACTTTTAATGTTGCTGATTTATCTCTCTTTGATGTTGCAAATTCGAGGATGAATCCTTTCGAGCATGGAGGGAATGATGGAGGAGCATGGTGTGATCAAGAGCACAGGCAAGGAGCCCAAACAAAGAAGTCCAACATTCCAAAAGATCCATTACAAGGCATTGGAGGCCCAATGACAAGAGCAAGGACCAAATCTATGAAGGAGGCCCTAAATTGTCTAATAAGAGAGCTAAAAGAGCTGGAGCCCATTTATTTGGAAGAAGCACATTTTAATGAGCCTAAAAGGAGTCCAAAAATAGTGATCACATTGCTAGAAGCCCAACAAGATGATGTGCAGGGCCCATGTGGGGTTCAGATTGAAGAATTCACTTAAAATACCATGTAACAAGGCATGTGCCTTGGACAAGGATCATAAGTGACGTCCAAGAATCTTCAAGAAGGATCAAGAAGGCATCATTATGAATTGGTTATGATTTAAATTCGTTTTTTTTTGGGTCAAGGAGTGTTCTAGAAGATCATGTTTTGATCTACTTTCCTATTTTTAAATAGCATACTTGTTCTTGAAGTTTAAGTTATTTTCTTTTATTTCTATGTAATAAATGGTGCCTCCCATAGTCAAATAATCATTAATGAGGCCTCATCCCTAGCATTTATGTCTTAGGATGCTGATTCTAGAGTGTTCTATTATTGCCTATATATAGGCTACATTTTTGTAATTGAAGGCAGATTTAGATGAATGAGAATTAAGTTTATTTCTCTCAGTGTGAGCTTTGCTTGCATCCTTGTATTCTCGTGAGAATACTCGACAGTATCAAGGGATTGATCAACCTTGTGGTGTCTTCATGGCTAGGGTTGTAAGAGACAGGTTCTCTTAAGGTCCTACCTAGATCAACTGCCTGTTCGTTACTTGATTCTAGCCGGTCCGTACGTCCCCTCATATCACCATGATGTCTTCTAATGCTTCTATCGGCCAACTGAATGATCATACTAGTGTCTTTTATTGAATTAATACCCAAAGATGTATAGATAGACAATGGCATAACATTTATAGCAGCACCCAAATCTAGGAGGGCACTAGCTATATTCAATTTACCAATAGTGCATGGAATTGTAAATGATCATGGATCAGAACACTTCACTGGTAAATGTGGCTTAAAAAGTGCTGAAACACTTGAGCCTATTTAAACCAATTCATTGGGTTTGCATTTCCTCTTGTTAGTACACAGCTCCTTCAAAAATCTCATGTACTTAGGCATACTTTTTAGGAAATCCAATAAGGGTACATTAACTTCCAACTTGCTAAATAGATTCAAAGCATCTTTCTCAACTTATTCATTAGACAATTTCCTACTAAGAAGAAATGATTTAGGAAAAGGAAGCTCTGAAATCTTTACCTCACTCTTACCCTTCCTTGATTGCTTCTGAATTTCTGGAAGTTCCTCATTTTGTTGACCAGAAGGAGTTGGGACTGCTTTGGGTACTTCTTGCTGTAACTCCTTAATTCCAGAATGCTGAGAGTTTGCAGCCCAGGTTGCATCATCATCATGTGTGGAAATTGATTCTTTCTCTTTTTTCCTTGTTGACAATAATTTCTTCTCACATTTGCTTTCAGATTGAACTTGAGGGGTCACCACAGAATCATCATTTTGCTGCATATTATCAAATTCTTTAAGTTGTTCATCATCCTCATCCAAAGTAAAACTGACTTGTTTTCCAATTTGTCTTCCACTCCTCAAAGAAATGGCATTCAATGACTTTGGATGAATCACTGTATCTGAAGATAGAGACCCTCCACTTCTTGCTTGCAGATCATTAAGTCTATTAGACATTTGAGTGACAAAATTATTCAGATTAGCAGACTTAGTTTCCCACTGCTCAATCTTCTGCTCCAATGCACTCATCCTAGAATTGGTCAAAGAATTGTTGTTGGCTATCTCAGATTTCATTTCCTTCATACATTGAATCAATTCAGCCATACTATTGTCATTTTTGGAGGAGGATGCACCTTGATGATGTACTAAAGTTCTGGTATGTTCAGAATTCACTCTGTTGTCCTGAAACTTGTTTTGCATTGTTAGAGGTTTTTCTGATCCTTCCCTCCACCTAAAATTTTGATGATCCCTCCATCCCTCATTATAGGTGTTAGAATAAGGATTTCTTTGTGAACATTGTCCTGATCTTCCTTGATAAACAGTAGAAAGTTCTTCAATATGAGAGGGACAATTTTTGCTTGTATGCATGGGTGATGCACAAAAATCACATGAAGGGGCTACTAATGCATGGGAAGTGCCAACTGAATTGTAAGGCTTCGAATACCTCTCTTGTTCCAACCTCTCCATTCTTTTATCCATTCTATCTGTGTAAGTGCCAGAAGTTGTGCAAACAAGTCTTGAGAATGATGAGAAGACATCTCCCTGACTCCTTGTGTTTCCCTTGTATGAAACTGGTGAGTATTGTTAGCCATTCTTTCTAAGAGTTCCCAAGCATTTTTAGGAGTAAGCTCCAAAATGGACCCATTAGTAGCTGCATCAATTATGCTTTTGGTTGAGGACAACATCCATTCATAGAAATACTGCACTAAGCTAGATTTAATGCACTGATGGTTAGGACAGCGGTCAATCAAAGTCAAAAAACGTGTCCAGTACTCATACAAAGTTTCTTGCTCTCTGAGTCACACCATATATTGCTTTCTTCAATTTTGAGGTCCTAGATGCAGGGAAGTATTTGTCCAGAAAAGACTTCCTTAATTGCTCCCATGTGAAAGTTGAAAAATGTTGAGGAAGTGTGTGCAGCCACTCCCTTGCATTTCCTTCCAACGTAAAGTGAAAAACCCTCTTTAGAACATCTTCAAGAGCTGCTCCAGGTGGTTTCATTGCTGAACAAACCGAATACATAGTATCCAAGTGCTGATAGGGATCATCACCTACAAGTCCATAGAATTTGGGTAAGGAACTGATTAAAGCACCTTTGATTTCAAAGTTAATATCCTGAACATAAAATCCTCTTGATGGACAATTAATGGTAGAATTATTAATTTCCTTTATGCTCCTATTATCATCGTCAGGATTCTGAGGTATATTATGATTAACATTTTCAGCATGATCCTCTTCATTATTCACCCTATTTCCTTGATTCACATTACCAACCCCATTATTCCTTGTATTAGCTTGATTACCTTGGTTCTCTATCACAAAGTGATTATCAACAAACTCACCCTCAACAGGTTCAGAATCAGAAAGAGAATCAGGTACACTACTAGAAGATGTAGTGGAGATTGACAGTGCAGAATGCTCTGAATGTGTGGTACTTGTAGCTACTTGTTGTTTAGCCTTTTTAATCCACCTAAGTGTCCTATTAATCTCTCTATCCAGTGGATAAAACTCACTATTGTTGTTCATGCAATGCAGTGACAATTGTCCAGATCCAACAAGCAATTATCCAAATTCAGGAGTAGAGTCCAATCAGCAAAATGCAGATGGAAGATAAGTGAATTACCTTCAATTGCAGCCTTTTTCAATCTGGAAACACAGCAGGTAGCAAGCTCTTTGTTTTGATTTTAATATTTTCCAGAAACCAAACAATTATGGAGTAATGAAACAATGACAGAAAATAAACTACTGTAAAATGAAATCAAACCAGAAAGCAAACACACACAAAAAAAAATGCAATAAATAAGACAACTAACTAGCTGAAAACCAAGGAGACAGAGCTCCCCGGCAACGACACCAAAAATTTGATCTCTTGTCGTTCAAAGGTCAAATTTAATACTCTAGATTAGGTAGGAGATGAGTCAACTAGAGGTCAGTCTCAAGGAGCCTTAATGTCTTCTGGAATTAAACTAATTAGAAGTTACAAATTAAACTAACAGAGAAGGAGGTAGCTTCTAGAATTAGTTTATGTCATGAATTGTTATTTATGAAAACTGATTTTCAAAAGAAATGAGAGAAGAATAAGATGCAGAAAAGAGTTTGAAAGAGATATCAATGAAGTGAATTCCCTTGGATCTGTGATTTCACCTTCCTTGCAACCTAAAATCAGATTTCTATTTCTCTTAGGCAATTCATCAAACAGTAGGTCTGCAATCAACTCTAATGATGTAATTAGATTTCCAGGATGAAGATTAACCAATTCACCTCAGATTTATCACAACAATTAAGTTCCAGACTTAACCAAATCAGAAACTGAATTGAAGCTACTTAGAGAAAGGAAATTATAACCTCTAAACACATCACAACTCAAAAGTAGCAGAACCTAATGAAATCTAAGATGAGTTATATATCTGAATTTCAAACAAAGATTTATAACAAGATCCAAATCTGAAACACAAATACAAACTCAAGAAAAGCAAAATCTCCTTGACAATCAGTGCTTTGGATCCATCACAGCTCCTCAGGAATCAATGGCTTAGTTGCTCATGTTGATGGGGGAAATCTGGCCAAATCTCCATGGCAAAATGCAAGAGAAGAGAAGAAGATGAATCTGGAAGTTGAGAGAATCTGGAGAAGTGAAGAAAAGAAGAGAATGAATGAGAATGCTGGAATTCAGTATTCAGATCCGTTTTTCTGAAGCTTCTGGATATCCAGTTCTGTTTTTAAATTTTCCCCCCACCTTATCACATCACTATCCACCATTTGAAGGCTTGTAATGTTGTATTTTGACATGTGAAACTTCCCTACCTTCAGCTGTGCGTTTTACTAAAGCCCAGGACATGTGTCACTCTCTTGAAACTCACTGCCCATGGAGCTATGCGTTTTACTTAAAGTTTTTCCTCATAGAATGCTACACTAGACTACACATGATTCCAGCTCTTAACCAGATTCAAAACACTGCATTTTAACTCCTAATTCAAGATTTTTGGCTACATCATTCTAGATTTTGTCCATTCTTCACCAATACTTCCAGAAGTAGAGAAAATCCCTTTCAATCCTGCAATGATGCATCAAATTCTCACAGTATCATTTCTTATCAAATATTGGAAATCTAAAGTTAATTCCACATGAAAGCATTTTAATTCAATGGGAAATCACATTATTTAGTTGATCAAAATGTGGTTCATCATTTGGATATGTAAACAAGGAGATACAAATTTTCAAATTTGAGGCTAGAAACTTGGAAGTTCCAAAGTTTACCAAATGAATAGTAAAGTTCAATGAATAACTGTATGAATTGGCAAGAGATAAGTCAAGTTTGATATTTTTTTCCTTAAAGAGAATTGAAAATGCTTTGATTAGAATTTTAGAGCACCTTCATATAGTTTTTGTAGAGTTAGTTATGATTTTTTAAGGTTAGACATGTTATCTGGAAAAATGCACAGTGAACAGTACCTGAGGACTTAAAGGAAAATTTTAATTTTTGGGCCTACGTAAGGCTTCCGTATATTCAATTCGCTTCCGAACGCGTAGTCTAAGGGGTAAAAGTAAGAATGTTTCAAACACAATTCCATTAAACAACTCTTTGTAAAACCCTATCCTTTAACCTTGAATTTAGGGTTTAGCTTCATTATTTTTTACATAATTCCCATAGGTTTTTCCTACAAAATTTTTCATGTAGAATCCATATTTGAATATAGATTCATAAAAATCCAACTTCTTCCTTCCTTTTTCAGTTTGGCCCAAAGGATTCCCTAGGGTTCCAAAGATTCTAATTTCAATTTCAATGCTTCCAAACACATGTTCTCCACATATCCTTACACAAATTCACCTTTTAAACTCACTGAAAGCATCAAAACAACAAAAATCAAACCCTAGAACAGCATAATCACCTTGCCGAATAGTGCCTCCCAATCACACATGTTAAAATCTTTCAAATAACAAGGTTTAATCATCATAAAACAACCATTTCCTATCCTTTAATCCATGTATCAACTTAGAAAATCAAATACTAGATAGGATGGTCATACTTTTACCTTGATTAAAGACTTGAATCACCTTGTTTTTTGCCTTGTTCTTTCTCTCTTCCTTCTCTTCTCTTGCTTGGCCAAAACCTTCTACTTCCTAAGCTCTCAAAACTGGAAAAAAAATATGACCCAAGAGAAGAGGAGATGGTTATTATGAAACTACCCTAAGTCTTGATTATGTGGTAACCTAATTTACCATTGATTTTTACCATAGGACACTTGGCTCCATCTCTTCTCTTCTTCCCTTTTTCATGCACCATTTGTCCCCTTAGGTGCCTTTCCAATTGAATGAAGGTATCAGCTCATGAGACACATAAGCTCCGATGTGTAAAAATCTTCATATTTTATTCAAAACTCCAGTCTTCCAATTCTATCCTCCAACAAACTGTATTATTCCATTTAGGTCCTCACCCTCCTCAAATGGCACCATTTAGGTCAGAAAAATGGGGAAAAAATTGGCCCCACCATTCTTATGGTTATTACATTGTATAGTTTCACGATATCGGTTAAATTTTTCTTGGATCCTGTTAAATTTACTGTCTCTAAAAATTTATTTCCTCATTTTGATTAGGAGAGATTTCCCTAATTTTCTAAGATTTTATTTTACCCTATAACTTTTTGAATTGAATTTTTCCCTAAATAATTTGAGTTTTAAATAATTTAAAGGTAACCTCTATTTCTATAGAGGTTGGAAAAAATTTTCAAATTCATAATAACCTTTCAAATAATTTTTCTAATTTTTCCAAGAATTATTAAGGCCCCTATGTATTTTAAATAATTCAATTTGTTCAATTTTCCCCTTAATTAGCCAAAATTCTAGGAAAATACAGAAAATTTCAAAATAAATCATTTTCATCTTCCAAGCCTCAAATACTGTTCTGTACCCTTTATTCTATTTTTCATGATTTTATGGAAATTTTCTAGAATTTTGGGTATACTTTTCTACTCTGTTCATTATTGACCGCATATTTTGAAAATAACAAACTGGTCCCCAGTTTGGTTTTAGTTCAAAAGTTGTGTCATCTATTTGTTGGGTACTCTGCCTGACTGATGATCTATTTTATATTCCTCATTTTCAAGGTTAAAATTAATAGGATATGATATTTTTCCCCCTTAAAGTAAATTTCGTTCTCAAAATTTAAAAACTTAGCTCATTGAAATAGTTCTGGATACTTACCTTTGAATTTGTCTTCCTTTTTCCATGTTGCTTCTTCCTGTGTCATATTCTTCCAGATCACTTTTACCAGCAGAATTGTCATATCTTGTTAAGTTTAACCCTAGAAATGAGGAATATAAATTAGGCCATGGGTGAAGTAGAATAGCTAATAGAGAGATGGCATAAATTTTGAATTCAGATCAAACCAGAACGGATTGTTATTTCTGGAATATCTGGTCAATATTGAACAGATGGGAATATGGATTGAAAATTCCAGAAAATTTTCTAAAAATCATGAAAAGTAGAATAAACAATATAGAATAGTATTTGAAGTTTGGAAGATAAAAATAGGATGAAAATAATTTATTTTAGAATTTTCTATATTTTCTTGGAATTTTGACTAATTAAAGGAAAATTGGTCAAATTGAATTATTTAAAATATATAGGTATGTCAATAATTCATGAAAAAATTATAAATATTATTTGAAGGATTATTATGAATTTTATAATTGTTTTCAACCACCATAGATGTAGAGGTTAGCTTTAAATTATTTAAAGTTGGAAATTTTATCAGTAAAGGGCAGATTTCAGAGAAAATTCAATTGGATGAGTTATAGGCTACAATAAAATCTGAAAAAATTTAGGGAATCATTTCTCATTAATAGAAAGCTATTGATGCAAAGAAGTAAATTTTTGGAAACAGTGAATTCAATAGGATCCAAGAAAAATTCAACCGATTACGTGAAATTAGATAGTGTGTTAACCTTAAACTTAGTTGTCACATCCCACCAATTTTAACCTTCAGAATTTGAATAATAAATTAGAAAAAGGGTCAAGTAGAGGTTTTGGAACATCTCTTGAGTTGAAATCTGACTCTTGTTCGTACTGATATTTTTAAAATTATTAGTCTAGGAAGAGCAAAATTAGAAAAATTTCAAAAAAAATAGTAAAAAGATAAATTAGAGGTTTTAGAACCTCATTTGAGGCCTTGGAGGTGGAAATGGTATGAAAATAAAATTACAGAATTTTATGTAGACAAAGGTTTTCAAAAAACCAATGAACAAAAAACCGGACCGGACACTGAACCGGTCTAGATAGTGGGTCAAGGGTTAATGGGTCAAACCGGGGTCAAACCAGTTATATTAAAATAATATAATTTAATTAGCAATGACAATAAAAATAACATTCATTAATAATAATCATTTAACAAAATACAAAAAACAACCAACGTGGTTTAAAGTTTAAACATTTAATTGTACCAAACTATCATTAACAAATATATATTTTCATCACTATAGAAAATCAAAATCATCATTAAATTCATTGGCAGGACCAGGAATGGAGACATTAATAGTTGGAAGAGGAAAAGTAGAAGGAGTAGCAACATCATCTTGCAGAGGTGGAGGTTCAACAATATTCATATCATCATCACCACCTAAATAAGACAATAATAAAATGTCAATTAAGTGTAAATCAATATTAAAATAAAAATATTTATGACTTCTAAGAAACTAAGATGATAATACCTTCATTATCCCTCCCAGGAGTTGTCAAATTTGAAATGTCTTCATTGTTGAAAACACTTTCAAATGTCACTATATCTCTATCATCAAACTCTGGAACAGGATCTTCTTCAGTCACCTAAAAGTCCACCAAATCAATGTTTTCATAGTCAATAGGATCATAGCTTGCCTTTTGCTTCTTCAATATACTCCTGACAAATAAAATTTCGATTAGATGTAAATCTATATCAAAATAAAAGCAGCCATAATTTATAAAATTACCTATGCTTCAATCGCAAGTTATAGTTTGTGAAAACTAAATCATTTAGCCTCTTGTGCTCCAATCTATTTCTTCTTTTTGTATGAATGCATTCAAATAAACTCCAATTCCTTTCACAGCCAGAAGAAGAAGAAGTTTGACTAAGAATGCGCATTGCAACACGTTGCAACTCTGGCACTGAACATCCATAATATGTCCACCATTCATCTAAATCATGAAAATATGAAATATAAAATTAGTGAATGACCATCAATATACTATTAACTATTAAATACAAACACTTACAAGGGTCAAGTTTCTGTGCTGCTTTTTGACATGATGGTCTAGTAAAAGATTCTTTAGCTTCACGATAAGTAGTTGCTTATTTCATTACCAAGGAGCCATCAACCTCTTCGTCTGAAGTAAGACTCCACCACATCAATTAAAGCCATCATTAACTTTGACTTGATCGGGCAGTCTGGAGCATATGTGATTGTAGGATTCAGCAAATATGATGCTACATGAAGATTAGTCTTCAAATGCTTATCCCATCGAGTTTGAATGATTGTTGTGTACGGCTTATACAGGTCCTTGTTCTTCTTAAACATCTCCTTAATTGCCATTTTTGCCCTTCACATGCCTTCATAAACATAAGGCAATGAAGGCTTCTCATCTGAATCAACAATTCTCAACAATTTTATAAGAGGAGATACAATTTTCACAACTTGATAACAATCATTCCAAAACCGATTGTCCAATATGATTACACTGGAATTTTTTCCTGCTTTAGTCCTTGATAATTTGTGGTCCACAAAGTGATTATCAACAACTAAAGCCTGCAAGTCATTCTTGTGCATATATATCCTATGCAATGTAATAAATGTGGTAGCAAACCTTGTGGCACCAGGACGCACAATTTCTTTCCAAGTCGGTCTTTTCCTCAGTCATGATAAGAAAACCATATGATTATATGCAAATACAGTTATCTTTGATGCCTTTGATGCAAGGTTTGACACATGAGGCATGCTTGAAAAGTCTTTCAATACAAGATTCAAATAATGTGCAGCACAAGATGACCAATAAATACTTTTATACTTCTCTTTAATCAATCTACCACATGCTACATAGTTAGCTGCATTGTCAGTCACCATATGAACAATATTTTTAGGACCAATCCACTCAATGACTTCACAGAATAGTGTGAATAGAGTTTTGGCATCTTTAACTAGATCTGATGTATCAACAGACTTCACAAATACCATACCATGTGTAGAATACACTAAGAAGTTTATCAAAGTACACTGTTTAACATCAGTCCATCCATCAGCTATGAGTGTGCAACCATTGTTTTTCCATTTAGCTTGATGGCTATCAATGAGTAACTGACATTCTTTTCTCCAGTCACTCAACAAGTTGGTTTTAAAATCATTAGCACTAGGAGCTTTAAACCCATGCCCTATTGAAGCAATGCCATCCACAGCTTTTTGAAACAAAGGACAATCAAACGCCTTAAACGGAATGCAGTTTACAATAGCCCATTCAGCAGTCAACATTTTCACATTATGCTTTGCTTCTTTAGTTGCTAATGCACTCTTAATGCCAGGTTGGGAATCAGGAGTTGTCCTAGGAGCAAAGAAATTGTCTATGCTCCCAAAAGCTTTCCTCTTTCTCACACTACTTGTAACATTTGGTGATTCAACATGAGTTTCTTTGACTTCCTCTTCTATGTTTTCAATAGTTTTCTTCTTTGACCATTCTTTTAAAGACTCTGCCATTCTATAACGTACATCATGTGGAACTTTTTTACAAGCAGCTATTTGACCAACAGTGCCAGCAAGATGTTGCTTCATCCTATTTATCCCACCTCCTCTATAACTATTAGTACAAAAAAGACATGTATATATATATATATTTTGTGTTCCTTCTTTTTTGTACGCAATATGTGCCCATGCTGGATCAATTTTGGCACGTAATGAGGATATGGGTGTGGAGGTTTCGGTAGGGGGATTTGAAGATCCAGTATTAGGAGTCATGTTGTCATTTCCAGAACTTTGGTTATTTGAAATATCCATCACTGCTACTAAAAAAACAAATCAAAAGCTTAACACAACATTAATGATTAAACAATCAAGTTATTCAGTTTCAGATTTCATATTGAACAAAGTGGGGAACCGTCCATAGTTTTAAAACTGAAAACATATTCAAACTTCACTACTTCAGTATATAACTATATACAATGACCACAATTTTAAACCAAACAAGCAATTCTAAACTAGAGTATCAAATTATTCCAAAGTACCAAATTAATGAAATTATTCCTTCGTGCAAACCAAACATAGAATATCCTCAAGCAAAAATACAAATCCATGGAATCCATTGATGGGTTCAGATTTCAGAATACAATTAATTTTCACAGAATATCCTCAAGCAGAAGCAGAATTCAGATTCCATAATGGCAAAATCACACTAGAAAAATAATAGATGGCAGAGATTATCACCGTCACTTCCAAGTTCAAACGAAAATAGGTGAGTTTGCTGAGAGTGGCTGAGAGCAGAGACTGAGAGTTCAAACAAAAATTGGGAGTCTGTACTTGGGAGAACTAAGATCGACAAGCACTCAGCCACTCACTAACAACTTAGATCGGCAATGACAGGGCGGGGAGCTTCAGGCGAGGCGACGACAGGGCACCGACCAGCTTTAGGCTAGGCAGGGGACGACGGTCGACGACCACATCAAGAGTGAGGGCAGTCAAGAGTGTGAGCTTCAGCGAGCTGGGAGATTCAGTGAGCACACGGTGGTGAGATTCAGTGAGCTGGGACAGAGGACGGGGCAGTGAGCACACAACGACAAGATTCAGTGAGCTGGGACCGAGGACGGGGAAGTAAGCACACAACGGCTACGAGGGTGACCGAGGACGAGACGGAGATTGGAGACCAAATGAGGAAGAAGGAGACAGGGGTGCGAGGTCGAGCGAGGCTGCGATGCGATGCAAGGGCGAGCCGGTTTTGGATTCAGTTTGCATTTTAAAAAAAAAAATAAAACGTCATCGTTTTTGGGCTCTGGAGGGGGCAAATCAGTGAACCAAATAAACCCCTAAACCGGCGATTTACCCGGTTTAACACTGATTCTTACCGATTCAAACCTTGGCCGGTTCTTGCCTTAACCCAGACTGGACATCAGGTCGGTTCACCAGTTGAACCGACTGGTCCGGTCTGGTTTTTTTTTCCATGCAAAAAACAGTAAAAAAATTAGCCCGAAATAATTATTTTAAATATACAGAGGCCTCAATAATTCCAGAAAAAATATGACAGAATTATTTAAGGATTTATTTGAGTTCATAAAATTATTTTTGGGCCCTAAAAGTGTCACACCTCCTTTAATATCCCATTATATGTTAATTGGAACCATTAGAATGTGTTTCGTAGCATTTCCGGATGAAAAATCTCAATTTCAAAATTTCACCTTTAATTCTATCCATGCATTGTTCATCTGAATTTGTGCCAACTTTTAAAATTCATAACTAATTCTAGAAAAATTGGAATAAGGTGGTTGCAACTTTCAGATGAAGCTTGCTAAGAGTTCTATAGAGGAAAAATATTTATTGGACTCAATTCCATCTAGAAAAACACCAGAAAATTCGACAAGTTGTACTGTTCATTTGGTCAATTTTTCAATTCAGTATTTTTGCCCCACTTTGGAAGGGCATAACTTTTGGCACAAAACTCCAAATTTTATAGTTTACCACTTGATTTAAAGATAAAATTGAGATCTATAAGTCTGTAAAATTTCATGCCTAAATTACAACAATTGCTTATTATTTCATGTGCCACAAAATTAGCACTATTTAGGGAGATTTTATCCCCTAATTCCACTTTCTTTAATTCTTTTTCCTTCTTTTATCCACATCCTTTTGGCATTATACCATTCAAATTTCCAACACCAGGGCATGTCATTTAAACATAATTTACATCACATTAACATTCATACTCCATTACAAATTAACATTAAACTCATTAAAACAGCACACAACTTTCCAAAATGTCATGAATTCTCTATTGCTCCTTCATCCCAAAACCATTTTCTTGCCCTTGCCATCGGATGAATCATTCCCTATTTGAGACATAATTTAACATAGGGGGAGTGAGATTTCAAAGAAATCTCAGTAGCTTATGAATTATAATTGTCATGTAAATCAAGCAAGTTCACATGTGACATGTTATATCATGCAAAAATATTCCCACACATAGGAAATCATATCCAATAGCATGCAAGGAGAGGAACATTAACATTTCCCATATTGGCATACCACAATGCAATTGGCCAAAGCATAAACCAATGTCATTCAATCAACCAAAAGCATAACACAAGTTCGTCCAACCCAAGTAATCAAGAAATCACATTAAACAAGCAAGATAAACAATCAAATTATAATTCAAAGCTACCTTAGAAATTCAAGGCATATGAAGAGGGACACATGGCATGAGCTGAAATTTAAGACATATGAAGAGGGACACATGTCCCCTTATGTGGCAGAAAACAGCACCATTTTGGAGGGATTATGCCAGATCTTGAGCTCTATAAATACCCCCTAATTACACATAATTCGGCTAAAAATAAGAAAAAGAGGGAAATTTTTGTCCAATTAAAATCTCACCCTTAAATAGCACATAAAACCTTCCAAATCAAGGGAAAATCATCAAGCTTCAAGCAAGGATCCATTAAAGTATGTCTAAGCATGATTTTGGCTTGATTTAATGGTTATTTTGGTTGAAATTTCATGACAAATCCTAAGCTTTAATGCTATCCATTTTTGGTCACAATGAGAAGGAATTAGGGAAGGATAGAAACCATGAATATGAGCTTGAAATAGCATTTTAATTGATGTTTAAATTGACCTTTGGAAGAAAACCAAAGTTAGGGTTTAATGCATACATTTTTATTAACTCAAGTTCTTGAAATTAGAGATTGTTTCAATGTCCTGTGATGATTCTAATGAGTTTAAAAGGTGTTTTTGTGTAGGGAAACACCAAGAAAAAGTGTTTAAAATTATTGGAATCAAAAATGAAAATTTTGGACCCTAAAACTATCCTATTCAGCCAAATCAGTTTGACGGGGGAGGAGTGTGATTTTGTTAAATCTGATTTGATATTTGGATTCTACATGAAAAATTGTGTAGGAATGATCCAAGAGATAGGTTGAAACAAAATGAAATAATTATGTCAAAAATCAAAGAATAAAGGGTTTAAATGAGTTTATTGTTGAGCAATGGTGTTTATGCTTGGATTATTGGTAATATGGAATGTGTTTATGCTTGAATTGATGGACATTGTGCAAGAAAACAAAGAGGAGCACCAAAAACCTAAGGAGGCCGAATTACATACCTAATTAAGAGATAGCATTGAACTCATAATTTGATTACTTTCTTGCTTGCCTAAATGTGTTTATGTTACTTGATTTATGTTGCCATGATGTGATTGAGCAAGCTATGTGATTGCATGTGAATTTCTAGGTCAAACGTGCCTTGGTAATATGTAGTGTGGAATGGCATAATGGTTGATGTATGGCTCTCTTTTCATGGCAAATGTAATGCATATGAAATGTTGCATGATAACTTTACTTTTAATGTAACATGTCACATTTTGCATAGCATAATAAGCATGATAATTGTGACTTATTGCTACTGAGACTTCTATAAAATCTCATTCCTCTCTATGTATAACAACTAATAAGACTCTCAAGTGGTGTGACCAAGGACAAGGAGGTGATATTTCCATGAAGGAAACATGTTATAGAATTATATTGAATTTATGTTGAACATTATGTATAAGCTTTGTAATATTTATGACTATGTGTTGATGACTTGTAAGGGTTGTAAATTATGAAGAATAACTTATTATATGCTCTAATATATGGTTGAACTATGTTGGAATGGTTGTGGTTTCATTTGGTTAAGTTTTGGCATGAAAAGGATAAAAGTTGTCTTTTTAAGGACAAAGTTTAACCATACAAAAATTTAAGCAAATGATGGAGTTTGGAGCTAAAACTTAACAATCTAATAGATCATATTGTTAGTTTCAAAACAAGTGGTATTTCATAAAATTTAGACTTTACAAAAAGTTATTCCCTTTCGAAGTTGGGCATAAATTCTAAAAAATTAAAAAAATGACCAAATGAAGAGTACATGTTGAGTGAAAACTGGGCACAGCTAGATTTATACTCTATTTTTCATTAAAGAGCTCATTGCAAGCTTCAAGTAGGACTTGGAGCCATATTATTTCAATTTTTTTAGAATTAGTTATAATTTTTCAAAATTGGGAGAAATTAAGGTTACAATGAATAGTAACCTGGGAAAAGAAATTTAAAAATTCAAATTTTCCCAACTTAATGACTGGAGAAATGGTTCCAAATACTCCTACTTGATGTGAAATTAGGTAATAAAGTAAAGTGTAATATTTTTGGTATCAAAGCGAAGGTTCTGGCAAGTGTGAGCATGCTCTAATTATGTGATAAGATTGTTATGAACAAAGGTTCTGGACTACTAATTGATTGACTGATTGTTGTGCTAGCATAATATGGCATAATATCCCACTGTATTGCACTATATTGTACTATGTGCCTAGTATTATATTGTTTGTTTGGTTTGCCGTGTTTTGAGGAAAGAGCAGAAACTAGAAAGCATGGCATGTTGTGAAAGCAATTACTCAGTGGAAACCATTAACTAGAGAATGCTTAGGGAGCCATACCCAGACTGGTATCAACCACTGGTAGAAGATCCTGATGATCCTGCTCCTCTACCAAGGTATTACCATTTGCTTAGTGAGATTGAGGATATTCATTCCAGAGTGGGCTCTAATGAAATAATAGAGTTACAGGAGGATGAAGTACGATTTAGTACACGGCCAGTACCAAACACACAGCCGATATTAGGTCCATATCTTGATTTCCTCTATCAGGTCTGACGGCTATACACAGCAGTCAATAAGGAGGGACAACATTAGGCGTTGATGTTTGGGGTGACGTACTGCTATCTTCCTGATAGCAGGCCAAGAAGTGTCCAATATGGAGGTCTTAAAGCCCAAGAAATACTCATCTAGTTAGAGGCCCAACCAGCCCTCCAACGTGTTCAAAGGATTTATAGCTTCAGAATGCTTACATGGAGGATGATATGGATCATTGCTTGGACAATGACATGAACACATGCGGGGCTTGACGTGACATATGGAAGGCCACCCCGAAAGCCACCATGGCATGTGAGTCATTAGAGTGTAAACACTTGGACCTTAAGAAAAAACAAGAGTGCGTTCTAAGAGCCCAAAAGGAGATTTAAAGCCAATTCCTATGTAATTAAAGGCCCAACACAATTATATGTGCATGGAAGAGTCCATTAGAGCTATAATCGTTTAAATTGGGGTCCAAATGCATTGTGTTATGGACCATAGGAGTTCCAGAACGTGATTCAACCATATTCAAGCCCAAATGGGTGTCTAAAAGGCCCATACATGCTTATAGACGTGAATAGCAATTATGAAGACCCATTTGGAAGGTCCAAGAAGATTCAAGAAGCATCAAGAGTGATCTTATATGATATTAAATAGGATTCTATTTGTTTTAATTAGTTTACTATTTTACAGTTTCCTATTTTATATTGATTGCTTCTTGAAGGCAAAGACTTACTTGTTTTGTATTGCATTAATGAATAGAGAGTCAAATAGTATCCTTCTCATTAATGAAGGGATCCTGCTAGGTAGTGTGTGATCTAGATCATTTTATCTTGACTAGCAAGTTAGAGTGTTCTAGAAAGTCTTTTGATTTTCCTAATTCTGTTGTATTTTCGCATCTATTTTTGATGCATTTTATTTACTTAGTGTTTTAGGCTCTAAAAACTTATATTGGGCTTTTAGGGCTTAGGTTATCGATTAGGTTTTTCAAGAGTCTTAGTCTATAAATAATTCAGTATGTATTCTTTTCAAGGAGATGATTTTTGAATAATTAATAAAATGAGAATTTTATTTCGCTTTGTGTGAGCCTTGCTTGCATCCTCATATTCTTGTGAGAATACTCGACAGTATCAAGGGGTGATCAACCTTGTGGTGTCTTCATGGCTAGGGTTGTAAGATACAGGTTCTCTTAAGGTCCTACCTCGATCATCCGTTCGATTTCTTGTGTTTGGGGTTACAAGAGGCAGGTTCTCTTGGGATCTCATTCCATTCCTATACTTGATTCTAGCCGGTCCGTACATCCCCTCATATCACTTCCCTCCCAAACACTTAGATTTGGCAGGATGCCATATTGGTCATTTGCAATAGTATAGACGGTCGTACCTTTGAGCAGCTAATAGGTGTTTTAGAAAACTATTATTTCTACTTTTCCTTTTCCTACATAGTTTTAGATGACTGTAGTTATATGTGACTATTAACATGACTAGTTGTAACTGGTAGAACTATGCTGTTGTTATGTATATATATAAAGGTTATATATAAACGTTAAAGGTTATATCATGAGGTTGTTTCTTTTGTAGTTAAGAAGAAATAACAAGTATGGTGAGGACAAGACATAATGCACAAGCAGGGGTAAGATAAAATAGGCCCCCATTGATCCAATTCAGATAATAATGAACCAATTAGAGGAACAACAGAAGATGATACAAGAGTTACTAGTAACCCAAGCTTGCCAAGAACAAGAAAAGGATGTTGTAATAGCAATAACAGTAACATTAGCCATAGCATAGTTACAACAACCTGGACATGGAACAGCCAAGGTAGCCCAACTAGTCCAACCCTAATCACGGGAACCAATAGTAGAGCAAGCAAGGCCTATAGGGGAACTAGATAATTTACAACAGTGGATTACGCATTTCTGTAAGCATAATTGATCTTATGCCGCTTAAAACCAAATTTAGTTACTCTTATTAATGCAGTAAGGGATGCTTAACCAAAGATCAATCTCAAGGAACTCAAACGTCTAATAGTGTTATTAAGTGATTAAATCACAAATTAGGGTAGAAATTAGGGGAATGTATGGGCAACTGAGATGAACTCATTCTAAAACTTTAAGTGAATGTTTTAAGCAGAATTTCTTTTTAAAATGTAAAATAGAGGGGGAAGTAAACTGGAATCAATGATATAGATGCTTCCTAGGGACTATGAATTTGCCTTCATCACTTCACTCACTAAGATGTTGAGTTCTCCTAGATATGTTTACTTGTAGAAGTAGAATGACAAATTCAAATCCAGCCACTTCCAAAAGAAATAAAAACCTTTATTTCTCAAGAAACAATCACAAAGGAAGAATCAAGAATTAAACCAATGCTACTCTAGATCAAGAAGATAACATCTAGATTCAATGAATCAAATCTATTCCAGCAACGTAATGAAAAAGATAAAGGATTGAAATCTGAATACACATGTACTTAAACAACACAAACTACAGAGTATCAAATTCCAAACCTAAGCTAAAGAACTCCCTGTAACACACAGCTCTGGCTTCATCATAGCTCCTAGGAATCAAGCAGATTTAGCTGGCCATAGAGAGGAGAAGCTCCACGTTGGATTCCATAGCAGCAGCAATAGTGATGGTGAAATGTAGGAAATCTGGACGGAGGATTGAGAGAGAGTATAGGAAACGAAGATGAAGATCAAAAAACTGCACTGAAAACTGAATTCTCCCTCCTAAATGCTTCACTCCCTCGTAACTAACGCCTCCCTATTGAAAGTTAGTTCAAGATCCACGTGCTAACCAAAATGGAGCTTCGAGATCCGGTTCCTCCTTTCTCTAGATTTTGTCACGCGTTTTCTGGTTCAAATTGCTGATTACCGTAATCCGTCGCGGCGCCTATGATCATTCACCATGGCACACATCCAAAACTGTGTCATTTGGATTAGTGACTCTGAGCTACCTGTTGAACCAAATCTGCCATGGCGCGTCTTCAAATCCGCTGTGGCACCTTTTACAGAAAGTCTGCCACTTTTGCATACCAAGTTCTTGAATGTTCCTTTCTTTGATTTCTGAACCTGAATTCTTATGAAATTACAAAACATTCCTTCCAAAATTAGTATTTCATCACAATTAGTTCCAAAATTAAACATATAATTTCATAAAAATCATGCTAGAATCAATGAAATATAGGGAGATATCAATAATATACCAGTGTTTGAAGGCACGCTAGGTGTGCAGATAGCCGAGGATTGGATTACCGAGCTAGAGGAAATCTTCAGAGTTATAGATTGCTTATAAGAAATTAAAGCACAGATAGCAATCTATAAGCTAGAAGGAGAAGCAGATAGATGGTGGAAGAATATGGAGATAATCCTCCAAGCTGATGAGACTCCAATTTCTTGGGAATTATTTAAGGATTAGTCCTTCCTGAAGTATTTCCCGGGATCAATACGGGATGAGAAGGAAGATAAATTCCTCACCTCAAAGCAAGAGGAGGATGAATCCTTTGATGAATACTTGGAGAGATACATTAAGTTATCTTGATACTCCACCTATCTGTAGCATATGAATGATAAATGGTGGCTCACTAAGAAAATGATTAGGGGCTTGAGACCAAAACTGAGAGAAAAGGTAGTCTCGAGACAGATTGAGAACTTTAATAAAGTGGTAGAAGTTTACCAAATCACTGAGAGCAGTCAAAACCACGATGGCTATACCAAGGCAACTGTAAGGGCCGATAAACCTCAGGCAAGAACAATGACTGAGGGAGCTTCTTATATCAATAGGAAGAGAAACTTTAATTTTACAAAAAGCCTAGGAAGGGATGCCTTAAAGAGGATCGGATACTTTTAAGCAAGCCAGGATTTGTGAAACTTGCGGTAGAAATCACAGAGACCGATCATGCACATGAGGTAAAAATTTATGCTATCATTGTGGAAAACCCAGACATTTTGTAAGGGAGTTTCTGTGAGGTATCAACAGTTTCTAGCCGTAGACTCAAGGTTGAGTGCTAGCCCTAAGGCAAGAGGAGGTTCGTAAGTCACCCAAGGTGATCTAAGGTATAATCAGTATAATTAATTGCACGAAGTGCAATGTTTAATCCAGACGCAAGCTACTAGTTCATATCATATGATTATGCTAGGTAATTCGGCTTTACTGTTGATACATTGCTGTGATATTGATTTGACAAGTGACCTGAATTGATTTTGATCTGCTAGTGTTCTTCTTGACTACAGAAATAAAACTTTAACCCTTCCTCCCAAGAAACTTGTCTCTTGCCTAGAGGTGAGATTGAATTTCATTAGTGAGGCCTAGGCAGAGAAATATTTAACGCAGAATTGCCAAGGGTACATAGTATTTTCTCGATATAGGCAGAGATAGAAGAGAGGATAGAGGAAATACAGTGGTAAGGGAATGTTCGGAGAAATTCCCAAAGGAGGTTAGTGAACTTCCACCAAAAAGGAAGTAGAAATTACAATTGAGTTGATGCCCTGGAGAAATCTAATTTACTAAATGACTTCTGATGAAATAGCATAATTGAATAAGGGTGATGGGTCAAAAGTTGGAAACCCTAGTTAGAAGAAGTCTTTTAATTAGATTTGAAATGAGGAGTCTATACCCTAACAGGGAAGCAAAGTGACAGCTTAAGCCTCAAGTAATCGATGTGACCTCGATAAAGACAAGGTAATAGGATAAGATATTTGAGGTCTGTTTAAATCCCTAAATAGAGATAGAAATCCCTAAGGGATGGTAAACCAAGAGGGATAGGGGTTAGATGATATTGAATGAAGAATTAATGATGAGTTAAATGCCTGACCTAGATACAACGTAGCAAGGTGATTAAGTATTTGCTATGTGACGTGATCAGTGTATGATAATCAATATTTGACCATAGGAATAATTGGTCAAGAGGCAAAGGAAGTTAGAAAGACTAATGTCAAGTAATATCTCTCTTGAGGATAGAGTTGAACAGAAATAGATAAGAATGTGATAGTTGATGGTTGTACTGGGAACTGATGTATATAGGGAGAGATAAGTAAGTTCTTAGTGATGCCTAGAGCCTAATGATGCTTAGATAGCTGATAATGTTAGGGACTAGATAGTATTCTTTTATATTCCTAAGGTATCTAAGAGCGTGCAACCACAGCATTTAGGCCAGTGTGGAGTCTAAGAGATGAAATTCCCACCAACGAACACCACTACCTATGTGATTGAGTAATTTTAGTAAAAAGGCTCCCTTGGATAGGGATATGACAACTAAGAAATATACCCTAGCAGATCGAGTATGAGGAAAGCCTTGGCCATAAAGTACCTCTTCGAGATTGGATGTGGTCCTCCACCATAAAGTTAATACTGCTCTTGCAGGAGTGAGCTATTCTCAGTAGGGATTACAAAAAAATAGCCAGATAGAGTTGATAGTGATGTATCCTCCATCAGTGGTACTAGAAATGGTGGGCAAACAATTATTCTGGTACGAGCAATGCATTCTCCCATGAGAATAACCCTTCCTTTGAGGATAGAGAGAAGTAGCCAAGGCAAGGCGTGGAGTGGACCTTACCCTGATGAGAGTGAAATTGGTCAAGAGTAATAGGAAAGTATTACGAGACAGATACTTCTCGAGCTTAACAAGGTACTACACTATGGTGAAGGGTAATGAGAATATGACGATACAAATCCTCTCTCGATGTTGTTCTAAATTGATAAGAGGCAGCAAGGACTGTTAAGTCCTAAGGTAAGACAAAGTGGCATTGATAAGATGGCAAGTTAATAGGCTTTAGAGATAAGCCAATGCCTAAAGATTAGAAAGGCACAATGAAGGGAAAGAGACCTGAGGAAGCTAAAACTAGAGGTGAAGGAAATATAGAAAGGCTAAGAATTTTAGACTTGACAGAAAAGATTGAGTAAAGCCTAAGAAATACAATACTGGCATCTGTGATCTATCACATCCTGGCTTTTGGGCCTAGAAGTACTGAAATTAGCCTGAATTGGGTAGACTACTAGACCCCTTTTGGCAGAGGTCCTAGAGGTTCCCTAGAGGGACAGAGGGATTCCTAGAGACTAAATTGCAAAGAGAAAGTTTTCTGGGACTGAGAAAAGAGAAAGTTAGAGACTCAAAAGAAGTCTCGAGGCTCAGGAATAAGAAAATGGAGATAAATATAGGCCAATAGTTATGTTGGAGGCCTCAATGAGGTGAATTTTGAGGTTAAACCAAACTAGGGGCAAAATTATAATTTTTTAAAGTTTCGGGCTGGTAAGAGTAAAAATGGAAATTATGTCCGAAAATTCCAGAAAAATTCCAGAAAATGGAAAATGGTAGGTTAGGTCCTGAACACTTCAAAAAAATTCTAAAAAAATGGGAATAAGGTTTAGATGCCTGTATGAGGCTGAAAATGACGAAAATGCCCCTGAAAGGAATTTGTGGAATTCCTAGGATTTTAACTGATTTGGAATATTATTAAAAATGAATTATTTAAAGTATAGGGAGACCTCAGATAATTGGAAGGAAATGGAAAAAGATACTTGGAGAATTATCACACGTTTTAAAAATAGTTTCATCCCCAGAAAGCGAAGAGGTTGGCTTTAATGGAATTTAAAGCTTATTAATACACCAGCTGGGAAAGGTCAAAGCCAAAGGTCTAGAGGTTGACTTTGGACTTAAGAAAAATTAGAGGAATTTCCCATGATGAATGAATAGTATTGGTACTTGGAGATAGATTCTTAGAGTTGTGGACCGGTAGAAAGAATTCAGTCAAGATCACTCCGAAATAAATATTATTAATTATTTTAATTATTTTGATGTAAGAACAAGGGAAGAGCATCACTCTCTCTTTGGGCATGTTATATAATGCCATGTGGATTTATTTGAGGTGAGAAAATAGTGCCATAATGATATGAGGGGTTGTACGAACGGACCGGCTAGAATCAAGTAACGAACAGACAGTTGATCTAGGTAGGACCTTAAGAGAACTTGTCTCTTACAACCCTAACCATGAAGACACCACAAGGTTGATCACTCCCTTGATACTGTCGAGTATTCTCACGAGAATACAAGAATGTAAGCAAAGCTCACACTGAGAGAAATAAACTCAATTCTCATTAATCTAAATCTGAATTCAATTACAAAAAACGTAGCCTATATATAGGCAACAATAGAACACTCTAGAATCAGCATCCTAAGACATAAATGCTAGGGATGATGCCTCATTAATGATTTTTTGACTATGGGAGGCACCATTTATTACATAGAAATAAAAGAAAATAACTTAAACTTCAAGAACAAGTCTGCTATTTAAAAATAGGAAAGTAGATCAAAACATGATCTTCTAGAACACTCCTTGACCAAAAAAACGAATTTAAATCATAATCAATTCATAATGATGCCTTCTTGAAGATTCTTGGACGTCACTTATGATCCTTGTCCAAGGCACATACTTGTTGGGCTTCTAGCAATGTGATCACCATTTTTGGACTCCTTTTAGGCTCATTAAAATGTGCTTCTTCCAAATAAATGGGCTCCAGCTCTTTTAGCTCTCTTATTAGACAATTTAGGGCCTCCTTCAAAGCTTTGGTCCTTGCTCTTGTCATTGGGCTTCCAATGCCTTGTAATGGATCTTTTGGAACATTGGACTTTTTTGTTTGGGCTCCTTGCCCGTGCTCTTGATCACACCATGCTCCTCCATCATTCCCTCCATGCTCGAAAGGATTCGTCCTCGAATCTGCAACATTAAAAGTAGCACTAACATTACCATAGAAACTAGGCAAATCTATTTTATAAGCATTGTCATTAATCCGCTCTAAGACTTGGAAAGGGCCATCTCGTCTTGGATGTAACTTAGATTTGCGTTGATCGGGAAATCTCTCCTTCCGCAAGTGTACCCAAACCCAATCTCCAGGCTCAAAGACAATCCTTTGATGACCTTTGTTAGCTTGCCCAGCATATTGCTCATTCTTCCTCTCTATGTTGGCTCTCACCTTAGCATGTAATCCTTGCACAAACTCAACCTTTTTCTTGCCATCAAGATTTGCTTGCTCATTAGAAGGCAATGGTAATATATCTAAAGGATTAAAGCCATAGACAACCTCAAATGGAGAGAAGGAAGTAGAAGAGTGAACAGCTCTGTTGTATGCAAACTCAATATGAGGCAGACAATTGACCCAATTCTTTAAGTTCTTTTGGATTATTGCACGCAACAAGGTAGTAAGTGTTCTTTTGGATTATTGCACGCAACAAGCCATGTCCCAGTGGTCCCGGGAACGTCAGGACCCTAAAAAGTACCCTATACGGTGCAGAATGACAAGATAGGTAGGTTGTATTTTGCACGAATTTTATATTAATTTCCTCTCTCTTTTAATGCTTTAATGATGAAGGAATATGGATAAGACAAGTGTATGGTTAGATGGAAAAAGAAGGTATTACGTGTATGGCTGGATGCAAGACACATATACGGTCAGATGATAAAGGCATGTGGATTGATGATGTGATGCGATACAGCAAGCTAACTCCTCAACTTCCAATGATCCATTACAAATCCCAACTGGACCAATCACAAGAGCAAGAGCTAAAAGAATTAAGGAAGCTTTGAGTGGGCTAGTGCAAGACACCTTGACAAAGCAAATGGCATTTATTGGAGTATCAAATCTGGATAAAAATGCTGAGGATGTCACTAATGTCATTTGGGCTGAAAATGGAGCTACTGATCATATCTTGGGCTTGGAGACTTCAATTTAAGGAGCTTGGATCAAGTACAACACATGAGAAGACTCATTTGGGCCTAATTAATCATATTTTGGGCTTGATATGCTGATTATATTTCATTAAATGCATTTGTGCGAAAATTCATAATTAGTTGGCAGATTTGACTTTTGAATTTCCAAGTTACCTAAATCAAGTCCTTATGAATTTATTATGTTTTGATTTTCTAGATTGCATTTAATGCTTTTTAGGTCAGATCTTGAATGTATCCTCTATAAGATATTGTAACCCTCATTTTGGGAGCGGATTTGGAATTTTGAATGAAAACTTGCATTTTGCAATTTCTGATTGAGAGGAGTTCTCTCTAGGGTTCTTCATTGAACTAACAGACTTATCAAGGCTTGATCAATCTTGTGGCGTCTTTCAACACTTCGGGTCCTTGTTCTTCCGTGTTCAAGGGTTCAAGTAGATCACCAGACCTTTGTTTACGTTCTTGGGGTGCGTATATTCAGATCGGTTGTGGGTTCGTGGGATTTTTCCCTTGTGGGTTCTCACCATCTTGGTATCAGAGCTTTGGATCTAAACTCAGGTCATATTTTTCTGTTAGTTTACCTTCATTTTCGTTCTTCATTTGGTGCCTTTTCTTGTGTCTGTTCGTCTTCTGCGTTTCTGTTCATCACCGAAATTGTCATCCTTGTCCATTCACTTTTCCGTTGAGTTTTGTGAAGTTTAATAGGTCATTTTCATAGTTCGGAATCCCTTCTTTCGTCTCGTTTTGGTTTCATCTAAATCCGACTTTTGTAGGGCAAGTTATACCCATTTGAAAAGGACGCGTTTTCTGGAATTTCTGGGTTCAGATTGCTTGTTCTGTTTTGTTTATGGTATTTTTGTGATTTTCCTTGCATTATTCAGTGAAAAAAAAAAGAAAAGAAAAGGGAAAAGACAAGAAAAAAAAAGGAAAAAAAAAGGTACCCAAAAAGAAAGGGACAGAAAAAAAAAAACGAAAAGAAATTATAGTGCTGGCAGTGTTTTGAGCAAATCATCTTCATATCCAAATTCTATTTTGGCTTTTGCAATACTTGTGTCAATTGAGTTTCTGACTTTTCTTGAAGGTCCATATTCAATACTCTTAATTTCTCAAAGTTCCTAAGTGTTGGCTGATTCTGCATATTGTGATTGCTTTGTTTAAATTGTTTAGTTCTTTAAAGAGCCTCAAGAGGGATTTCAGAGTGGAAAAAGGCAAGAGTGATATACCTCAATTTAAAAGCCAAGTTTGAGTGAAACACGAGTGTTGAGTGTCATTCTTGAGGGAAACACGTGAGGAAATTTGTGAGGAACTTTACTTCACTAACATAATTAATTTTCCTTGAAGTCACAATGTCTAATGCAGATGGGACATCTGGTGGTAGTGGAAATCCAATGAATATTGAAGACACCCTTAGGGCAATGCAGCAACATTTTCAACGGATGAATGTGGTTTATGGAGAGATAAGGGATAGAATGGATAGACAAGATGAAAGGATTGTAAATCTGCAAAGAGCCCAACCTAAACCTAGAAGGCATGGAAGGCAAAGGGAGGTTTCTATGGATGACTTTGAATCTGAAAATAACAAAGTTGGTGGTAGTGAGGATGAAGTCAATTCTGAATCTGAAGTTGAACTGATAAGGAATAGGCATAGAGGGGATAGGTATGGGAGAAGATATGGGAGAAATAACCCAAGGGAGAGAGATAGAGTAGATGGGAACCTTGGGAGCATCAAAATGAAGATACCATCATTCCAAGGTAGAAATGATCCTGAAGCCTACTTAGAGTGGGAAAAGAAAATAGAAATGATCTTTGAGTGTCATAATTATTCTGAAGCTAAAAAGGTGAAGTTGGCAGCAATAGAATTCACTGATTATGCCATTGTTTGGTGGGATAAATTGGGTATTAATAGGAGGAATAATGGAGAGAGGCCTGTAACAACTTGGAGCGAAATGAAAGCTCTAATGAAGAAGAGATTTGTTCCCAACCATTATTTTAGAGAGCTTTATCAAAAGTTGCAGACCCTTACACAAGGTCCTAGGAGTGTAGAGGAGTACAATAAGGAGATGGAATTGGCCATGATAAGAGCTAATGTGCAAGAAGATAGAGAAGCAACAATGGCCCGATTTCTAAGTGGGTTGAACAAAGATATAGCTGATATAGTTGAATTGCATCATTATGTAGAACTAGAAGACATGGTGCATATGGCTATTAAGGTGGAAAAGCAACTCAAGCGAAAAGGTGCTTCAAAATTTCATTCTGGATCAACTTCTTCTTTCAAACAGAATTGGAAGAAAGGAGAAAAAGCTATCCAAAAGGAGACCACTAGAGGCAAAGAAGAAGCTTCATCAAAGAGCAAAGGTAAATCTGATTCCCAAACTTCTAGAAATAGGGATATAAAATGTTTCAAGTGTTTGGGTACAGGTCATATTGCTTCTCAATGCCCCAACAAGAGAGTTATGATTCTGAAAAATAATGAAGTTGTGACTGAAAGTGAGAGTGAAAGTGATGACTCCATGCCCCTACTTGAAGATGCTAGTGATGATGGGATTGAGTATGCTGTGGAAGGAGAATGCCTTGTGGTTAGAAGAGCCTTGAATTGTCAAGTGAAGGAAGATGAGTTGAATGAGCAAAGGGAAAATATTTTCCATACTCGCTGCCTCATTAATAACAAGGTATGTAGTTTGATAATTGATGGTGGGAGTGTTACAAATGTTGCAAGCACTACAATGGTTGAGAAATTACATTTGCCCACTGTTAGACACCCTAGACCATACAAGCTGCAATGGCTGAATGAATGTGGGGAGATTAAAGTTGATAAGCAAGTTCTTGTTTCTTTTTCAATTGGGAAGTATTGTGATGAAGTATTATGTGATGTTGTTCCTATGCATGCTGGACATATACTTTTGGGAAGACCTTGGGAATTTGATAGAAAGGTAAAGAAAGATGGGCTTACAAATAGATATTCTTTTGTAATGAACAACAGACCCATTACTCTTGTACCATTGACCCCAAAGCAAGTGTATGAGGATCAACTTAAGATGAAAAAAGAGAGAGATAAAAAAGAGAGTGATATGAAAAATGTGAGAGAGACATCAAAAAGAAATGGGAGTGAAAAGGAGAGAAAAGATGAGAGTTCAAAAAAAGAATTTCAGAAAAAAAATGAAGAGAGAAAAGAGAAAAAGAAATTGAGTTTTTATGCAAAAGAAAGTGAAGTGAGGAATGCCTTTTTGGCTGAACAACATTTGCTTCTCCTTGTTTACAAGGAATCCTTTTTGGATACTAATGACATTAACTCTTCCTTTCCAAGTGTTGTTAGTTCTTTATTGCAGGAATATGTTGATGTGTTCCCAGAGGAGATTCCACCTGGATTACCACCCATTAGAGGAATTGAGCATCAAATTGATTTCATTCCAGGAGCAACAATTCCTAATAGGCCAGCCTATAGAAGCAATCCAGAAGAGACAAAGGAACTTCAAAGGCAAGTGGAAGAGCTCATGGCAAGGGGATATGTTAGAGAAAGCTTGAGTCCTTGTGCTGTTCCGGTACTTTTGGTCCCAAAGAAAGATGGAACTTGGAGGATGTGCATTGATTGCAGAGCTGTGAATAACATCACTATAAAGTATCGCCATCCCATTCCTAGATTAGATGATATGCTTGATGAATTGCATGGTTCTATTGTCTTTTCTAAGATTGATTTGAAATCTGGATACCATCAAATTAGAATGAGGGAAGGGGATGAATGGAAAACTGCTTTCAAAACAAAACATGGTTTGTATGAATGGTTAGTTATGCCATTTGGGTTAACTAATGCACCTAGTACTTTCATGAGATTAATGAATCATGTTTTGCGTGCTTTCATTGGGAAATTTGTTGTGGTTTATTTTGATGACATTCTGATTTACAGCAAGAATCTTGATGAGCATTTGAATCATTTGCATTGTGTGCTTGATGTTTTGAGAAAGGAAAAATTGTTTGCAAATATGAAGAAGTGTGATTTTTGTATGGATAAAATTGTTTTTCTTGGCTTTGTGGTGAGTGCTAAAGGAATAGAAGTTGATGAAGAAAAGATAAGAGCTATAAAAGAATGGCCAACACCTAAAAGCATAACTGAGGTGAGAAGCTTTCATGGTTTGGCTAGTTTTTATAGGCGCTTTGTCAAAGATTTTAGCACACTTGCTGCACCACTCACTGAAGTTATTAAAAAGTCTGTTGGTTTTAAATGGGATAAAGAACAAGATGTTGCATTCATTAGGCTTAAGGATAAATTGTGTTCTGCACCTGTATTAGTATTGCCTAACTTTAACAAAACTTTTGAGATTGAATGTGATGCATCTGGAGTTGGAATAGGAGCTGTTTTGATGCAGGAAGGAAAGCCAATTGCTTATTTTAGTGAAAAGTTGAATGGAGCAGCCTTGAAGTATCCAACATATGACAAGGAGCTCTATGCACTTAAAAGAGCATTAGAGAATTGGCAACACTACCTTTGGCCTAAACAATTTGTAATTCATACTGATCATCAATCTTTGAAGCACATTAAGGGTCAAGGTAAGCTGAACAAGAGACATGCAAGGTGGCTGGAATTTATTGAGACATTTCCGTATGTCATCAGATACAAGAAAGGTAAAGAAAATGTGGTGGCTGATGCATTGTCAAGAAGGTATACTCTTCTTACTACTCTAAATGCTAGGTTGCTTGGTTTTGAATATATCAAGGAATTGTATGCCATTGATGCTGATTTTGCTGAAGTGTTTCTTGCTTGTGAAAAGAAAGCATTTGAAAAGTTTTATAGGATTGATGGGTACTTGTTTAAAGAAAACAGATTGTGTGTGCCTCAATGTTCTTTGCGAGAATTACTTGTGAGAGAAGCACATGGGGGAGGATTAATGGGTCACTTTGGTGTGAAAAAGACTTTGGATGTTTTGCATGAACATTTCTTTTGGCCTAAAATGAAACGTGATGTGGAAAGAATCTGTGCTAAATGCATAACTTGTAAAAAGGCTAAATCTAGAGTCTTGCCACATGGTTTGTACACCCCATTACCTGTGCCTAGTGAACCTTGGGTAGATATATCAATGGATTTTATTTTGGGTTTACCTAGGTCAAGAAAGGGTATGGATTCCATATTTGTGGTTGTCGATAGATTTTCTAAAATGGCACATTTCATTGCTTGCCATAAAACTGATGATGCCACATACATTGCTGATTTGTTCTTTAAGGAAATTGTAAGACTTCATGGTGTTCCTAAAAGTATTGTTTCTGATAGGGATACAAAATTCTTGAGTCATTTTTGGAGGATTTTGTGGGGTAAGCTGGGTACTAAATTATTGTTTTCTACTGCTTGTCATCCACAAACTGATGGACAAACTGAGGTAGTTAATAGAACTTTAACTCAATTGCTTAGAACTGTGATTCAAAAGAACTTGAAGAATTGGGAAAATTGCTTGTCATTCATTGAATTTGCTTACAATAGGAGTGTGCACTCATCTACTGATTATTCTCCTTTTGAAATAGTGTATGGTTTTAATCCACTAACTCCCTTGGATTTATTACCATTGCCTATTGATGAGAGGGCCAGTCTTGATGGGACAAAAAAAGCTGAAACAGTGAAACAACTTCATCAAAAAGTGAAACAACAAATTGAAAAGAAAAATGAGCAATATGCATCCAAGGCTAACAAAGGAAGAAGGCGTGTTCTCTTTGAACCTGGTGATTGGGTGTGGGTGCATATGAGGAAAGAAAGATTTCCAGCTCAAAGAAAGTCCAAATTAGCTCCAAGAGGAGATGGTCCATTTCAAGTGCTTGAAAGAATCAATGACAATGCTTACAAAATTGATTTACTTGGTAAGTATAATGTTAGTGCTACTTTCAATGTGGCTGATTTATCTCCTTTTGATGCAGGTGATGATTCGAGGTCGAATCCTTTTGAGGAGAGGGGGAATGATGCGATACAGCAAGCTAACTCCTCAACTTCCAATGATCCATTGCAAATCCCAACTGGACCAATCACAAGAGCAAGAGCTAAAAGAATTAAGGAAGCTTTGAGTGGGCTAGTGCAAGACACCTTGACAAAGCAAATGGCATTTATTGGAGTATCAAATCTGGATAAAAATGCTGAGGATGTCACTAATGTCATTTGGGCTGAAAATGGAGCTACTGATCATATCTTGGGCTTGGAGACTTCAATTTAAGGAGCTTGGATCAAGTACAACACATGAGAAGACTCATTTGGGCCTAATTAATCATATTTTGGGCTTGATATGCTGATTATATTTCATTAAATGCATTTGTGCGAAAATTCATAATTAGTTGGCAGATTTGACTTTTGAATTTCCAAGTTACCTAAATCAAGTCCTTATGAATTTATTATGTTTTGATTTTCTAGATTGCATTTAATGCTTTTTAGGTCAGATCTTGAATGTATCCTCTATAAGATATTGTAACCCTCATTTTGGGAGCGGATTTGGAATTTTGAATGAAAACTTGCATTTTGCAATTTCTGATTGAGAGGAGTTCTCTCTAGGGTTCTTCATTGAACTAACAGACTTATCAAGGCTTGATCAATCTTGTGGCGTCTTTCAACACTTCGGGTCCTTGTTCTTCCGTGTTCAAGGGTTCAAGTAGATCACCAGACCTTTGTTTACGTTCTTGGGGTGCGTATATTCAGATCGGTTGTGGGTTCGTGGGATTTTTCCCTTGTGGGTTCTCACCATGTAAGCATGATAAGGTAAGCATGATGTCATAGGACACTTGTCACCATAAGATTAAAAGAGAAAATGGACAGTCCAGATCAAGTCATGTATTTTTAAGATCAGCGGCCCAGATTCAGTCTTGTTTTCTATAAATACCCCCTCCCCTCCCTTATTTTCATCCCAAGCTCATGGAAACCTTGGGAAAGCTCTGGCAAAATGGTTTCTAGAGAGAGAAAGAAGAGGGAAAAAGAAAGGCTAAGTGGTCCCATGCAAGATCAAGTTCTAAAACAAGGTATATTCATGGTTTTTGATGTAGTTTTCACTACTCTTGTTGTTGGTGAGCTTGGTTATGGATTTTAATGATTTTTGGGAGTTTGAAACTCTAGGGGGACATGCTGCACGAAATTCTTAAGAAAAACGGAAGATGAAATTGATGTTAGATTAATATTCAACGGCTTGAAAGGAACACGAATCAAGTGGTTTTATGCTAAAATTAGTTGAATTTCATGACTGTGTAACTTGAGTAATATTTCAGCCAGGGCTGGTTCTTGGGGCTAGGATTGGATTTTGATGATTTTAATGCTTCTAATGTGTTTAAAATGAAAAATTGTGTGGGGTAAAGGTGAGAAAACAAGTTTGGAAGCATTAGAATTGAAAGTAGAATATTAAGCCCTAAGACCCTATGTTCGACCAGATCAAGTTGAGTAGGGAGAAGTTTGATTTTGATTTTTTTGGGTTTGGAAATGGATTCTACATGCAAAATTGTATGGAAATAGTATGTGAAATTAATTTTGGAAAGGTTGGGAATCAAGCTCAAAAGTTAAAAGCTAATATAGCTCAAAGAAAACAAAGTATTGATGTTATTGATTACCATGACTCTAATGAATGAATGAAAATTATGCGTTGATGCATTTAGGGTCATGAGACATTGAGGAAGATGAATGGCAAAGGTTAAGCAAGCAACCTTAGTGGTTGGTAGCAAAAGGGAGCAAGATGAAGTAAAGAGAAAGTTTAAAGACATAATGCAGCAAACTTGACCTTACTTTTATGTGCTTGGTATTTGCTTGCACGTATGACATGTTTCTATGCTATATGATTTTATGAACTCATGTGTTGTGATTGTGAATGTGTTTGAAATATGCCATAGGCCTATGTGTTTTATGATAAATGTATGATGATTTTCAAACATGTCACTATGTTATAAAGATGTTAAGTTGCAAGCGTGTTATAAATGCCAAGCTTGCCATGTATGTTTGGGGTGGTTATTGTTTGCTACTGAGATTCTCCCGAATCTCACCCTCCCTTAACCAACCATAATAGGTGATATGATCAAGCAAAGGATACATGAAGTGGAAGCAAGAAAAGAAGAAAAGATTTGGGGAAATTTGTTGTATTATGTTGTACACCGTATATACCAATGTATGTTGTAAATGTGCCATTAATGATATGTGATGATAAATGATAATGTTGGCTTGTGTAGTTAGCTATGATAATGTATGGGAATGACTAGAGTATGAACGGAATGGTATTATGTATAGAAAGTTTTAATCATGAACTGTTAGTGCAAGTTAGGAGATAAGCTATCCCTAATTGAGCAATAAAATAATGACAAAGTAGAAGTATGGCAAATGACTGCTAAGAGTGTATGATTAAAGTACACATCCTGAGCTTAAAAACAAGTGGGAGATCATTTAAAACGGATGTGTGTGCTAAGAGTTATGATTGCTCAAAGTTGGACTAAAAATCTAAAAGTTACTAGTAAATAATAACTTGAGAACCAATTGCAAATATTTAATCAACGGGCTTGTTTCATGAATTTCTTGAACCATAATGCTTCCAAACGCGTACTCTGAGAGGTTAAAGAAAGGATGTTTCATGATCAGTCTTGGATAATGATCAGTCAAGTTACCAATTGAGGAGAGGTGACTTATTTTATTACTTAATTCCCAGGGAATTGGAATATGATTTGAGCAGAAGGAAATTCTAGCATCACAGTGGATCCTGTAGAGGCTTATAGTAGAGCACAATAGCTCTCGAGGTCATAGTAGATCAAGCCTAAAAGGAAAGTGGCTGAGCCATAAAAGTAAGAATACAATACCTCTTTGGGAAGATGATAACTAGGGATGAGTTTGAGATACAGAAACCCCTCTAGTGGTTGACTAGTACAAAGAAAGTACCCTTGACTTTTTCACAGATACCATTATTGTTGATTTGGAAAGCTAAATGTGAGATGAGAATGCAAAAATGATAGGGGAGCATGGCATGATCAAGCATCAAAGGAAGACCAAAACACGGAGCGTGGAGCCCAAGCTAAAAGATGGAAGTCCAATATTCTAAAAGACCCATTACAAGGCATTGTAGGCCCAATGACAAGAGCAAGGACCAAATCTATGAAAGAGGCGCTGAATTGTTTGATAAAAGATCTTAAAGAGTTAGAGCCCATTTATTTGGAAGAAGCATCCCTCAATCAGCCCATCAAGGGTCCAAACATGGTGATTACATTGCTAGAAGCCAAACAAGATGATGTACAAGGCCCATGTGCAGTCCAGATTAAAGAATTCACTCAAAATACCATGTGACAAGCATGTGCCTTGGAGGAGGAGCATAAGTGACGTCCAAGAATATTCAAGAAGAATCAAGAAGGCGTCTTTATGTATTAGTTATGGTTTAATTTCGTTTTTTTAAGTTTCCATTTTTATTTGCATTAAATAAGGCCTTTTGGTCAAAGATTGCATAAGAATATTTTAGGTTAGTTTCCTATTTTTAGGTAGAAGCCTTTTTCTTCAAGAAAAGGTAATTTCCTATTTCCTTTAGCCTTAATTGGTGCCAACCAAGATAGTCAATCATCATTAAGGCACATTTATGGCATTTATGACCTAGGGTTTTTTGATTCTAGATTGTTCTTTTGCTGCCTATATAAGGCTACGTTTTTTTGTAATTGAGAATCAGATTTGAATGAATGAATTTTAGAGAATTTTATTTCTCTTGAGTGAGCTTTGCTTGCCGCCTCGTATTCTCGTGGGAATACTCGACTGTATCAAGGACTGATCATCCTTGTGGTGTCTCCATGGCTAGGGTTGTAAGAGACAGGTTCTCTTAAGGTCCTACCTTCGATCGTTCGTCTAGTTTCCTAACTTGTTTCTAGCCGATCCATATCCGTCCCTTATATCATTTGGTATCAGAGCTAAGGTTTGCTAGAATTCAAGTTCTATCCTTTTATCTATTATTTCTGTTTTCTTGTTTCATCTTCTTAATTCTATCATTCGTTCTTCATCCCTTGCTTCCATCAATTTGTTTCTTTGCCTTTCCACCTCCTATTTGTGTTTTTTTTTGTGACTTTCTGTGTTCCTTTGAGCAGCAAAAAAAAAAAAAGAGAAAAAAATTCGTGCACCAAAAAAAAGCAAAAAAAAAAAAGTGTTGTGTTGTGAAAAAAAAAAGGAGTACTAGAAAAAAAAATCCGAAAATTCAAAAAAAAAAAGAAAGAAAGAGAAGAAGCTGCAGATTTGAGAATTGCAATGTTAAAGATGAGTTTCCTAAAATTGAGAAGAGCTTCCATTACAAGTCATAACTAGTTTCCTAAATCGTTAAACTTGGGTGGTAAGAGTTCTTATTTCCTCTCTTTGCATGTTTCCTAATTTCTTCTTGTTTCCTTTTTTTTTTCCTTTCCTTTTTTTTTTTCCGTATTGCTTAATTTGAGTTTCTTTCCTTTTCCTTCAAGTTTCCTATTTGCTTCCTTCCTTCCATATCTCACCTTCCTAACTTGATTTGCTTTTCTTGCAAGGTGCCCAATTTCCTAAATTATTTTCAAGGTAGCACCTTTCCTAAATATTTTCTTCCTTTTTTTTCCTTTCTTTTCTAATTCATAGCTTTCCATATTCTCCTTTCTTTTCTTTTTTTCCTTTTTACGTTTTCCCTCCTTTTTTCCTTCCTTTGACGTTTTTGGTACCTATCCTTCTTCTTTTATCACATGTTCCTTTCTTATCTCTTATATTTTCTGGTTCTTGCAATTCTGGTTGTGGAGATTACCATTTACTAACATTGTCTCTTGATTTTGTTGAGTTTCAATCAAGAATACTATAGGAGGCAAGTTTGAGTGGTAAAAGGCGAGAGTGTTATTACATCAATTTAAGAGCCAGATTTGAGTTAAACACGAGTGACACTACAATTTCTCGAGTGAAACACGCGAGTAGAGTGGTAAGGTCCCTTCTTACTATTTCATTTCTCTTTGATCACACTAACGTTTCAATTTCAAGATGAGTGACAAAGAAGCCAATGTGGAAGAATTCAACACAGATCCTAAGCTGTTCATGAGAGCCATGAGAGATGAATTTCTCAAACTCAAGTTGGAGCTAGAGGAGCTAAAAGCATCCAAAGCAAGTAGTGGTGGTGAGGAGGTGATTAGATCTGGTTCTTCATCCTCAAAGAATAGGAGCAGTCCTGAAAAACGTGATTTGGACACCTATGACCCAAAGATGCATACCTTGATTGGGAGATGAAGTTTGAGCAAATCTTCAGGATGAATGACTGGCCAGAAGAAAAGAAGGTAAAAATTGCTTCATATCAATTTTCTGACTATGCTATTGTTTGGTGGGAAGATTTACAGCTTAAAAGGCGCCTTAAGGGCAAAGGACCACCTCATACATGGTCAAAGCTAAAGAAACTCATGCGCAACAAATATGTCCCTAGTTACTACTACCGAGAGCTAAACAGAAAGTTACGACTATTTGGCCAAGGCTCTATGACTGTAGATGAATATGTGCATGAACTTGACCTTCTTAAAATGCGAGCTGGAGTACAAGAAGGAGAAGAAGCAAGCATGACCAGAATCATTGATGGGTTAAGGCATGAAATTAGAGACAAAGTTGAGATGTACACTTTTGTTGATAAAGAAGAGCTAGTGCATAAAGCCATCAAAGTTGAGAGGCGGTATAAAAAAAAACACTCCAAATCCTCATCTCATGGTTGGAGGGACTCTAGATCAGCATCCACGTGGAAGGATTCTAAGGCTAAAGATGTTGCAAAATTCACACCAAAAGCCAAGGAGGAATCCAAGCCCAAGATTGATGGCGGTAAGAAACTTGACTCTAAAACTTCTTCTACTGATAGAACCTCTTCTCTTCAATGTTTTAGATGTCATGGGAAAGGGCATATTGCTTCCCAATGTCCCAATAAGAGGGCCATGATTCTCAAAGATAATGGCGAGTATGACAGTATGCATTCTAGCGATGAAAGTGATGATGACATGCCTTCTTTGGTGACTGATTCTGAATTGGAGATTGATGAAGCTGAACCCGTTAAGGGAGAAGCATTAGTGGCTAGAAGAGCCCTAAACATGCAACCAAAGGAAGATAAAGAGCAAGAGCAGCGAGAGCTCATCTTCCACACTAGGTGCTTCATAAAGAATAAGGTATGTAGCATGGTTATTGATAGTGGTAGTGTTACCAATGTTGCTAGTACCTTACTTGTTGAAAAGTTGGATTTACCTACTATGAAGCATCCTAAGCCTTATAAATTGCAATGGTTGAATGATAGTGCTGAAGCTAAGGTCACTAAGCAAGTTTTGGTTTCTTTTTCTGTTGGCAACTACCATGCTGAAGTTTTATGTGATGTAGTCCCAATGCTTGCTGGACATCTCTTGCTTGGAAGACCATGGCAGTTTGATAGTAGAGCTCACCATGATGGTTACAAAAATTGTTATTCTGTACCTTTCAGTGGAAAAATCATTGTATTGAAGCCTCTTAGGCCTAAAGAAGCTTATGATGACCAAGTGAGGATTGAGAAGGAATGCAAAAAAATAAGTGAGTGGAGTAAAAAAGAGAGAGTACAGAAAAAAGAAAAGAAGAGGAATGAATATGAGAAAAATGAACAAAAGAAAGAGAGTCTATTTGCTGGAAAAAGTGAGGTTAAGAGAGCATTAGTGAGTGAGCGAGTCTTGGTGCTTGTGTGCAAGGATGCTTATTTTTCTACTAACGAACTTAACCCCTCTTTGCCTTCTAGTGTTGTGGCTTTGTTGCAGGAATTTGGTGACCTATTCCCTGATGAAGTTCCCGATGGGCTTCCTCCCTTAAGAGGAATTGAGCATAGGATTGATTTCATCCCTGGAGCTTCTATACCTAATAGACCAGCTTATAGAGCCAATCCCGAAGAAACTAAAGAGATTCAACGCCAAGTTGATGAACTCATGAGGAAAGGCTTTGTAAGGGAAAGTTTGAGCCCATGTGCTGTTCCAGTACTTCTAGTGCCCAAGAAAGATGGTTCATGGCGAATGTGCATTGATTGTAGAGCCATCAACAAAATAACAGTTAAGTATCGCTACCCCATTCCTAGATTAGATGACATGTTGGATGAGTTGCATGGTGCTACTTTATTCTCTAAAATTGACCTAAGGAGTGGTTATCATCAAATTCGCATGAAAGAGGGAGATGAATGGAAAACAGCATTTAAAACTAAATTTGGATTGTATGAATGGTTAGTTATGCCTTTTGGGTTAACTAATGCACCTAGCACCTCCATGAGCTTGATGAATCATGTTTTTCGTTTATTTATTGGGAAGTTTGTGGTTGTCTACTTTGATGATATTCTTGTCTATAGTAAAACAATAGATGACCATGTTATTCACTTGCATGAGGTGTTTCGAACTCTTAGGGAGAATAGCTTATATGCTAATTTTCAGAAATGCTCCTTTTGCATGGATTCTGTTGTGTTTCTTGGTTTTGTTGTAGGTGCTCAAGGGATCCATGTGGATGAGGAAAAAGTAAAAGCTATAAGAGATTGGCCAACCCCAAAGAATGCCAATGAAGTCAGGAGTTTTCATGGACTAGCAAGTTTCTATAGGAGGTTTGTGAAAGATTTTTCAACTATTGCTGCACCTCTAAATGAGCTTGTTAAGAAGCATGTGACATTTAAATGGGGTGAAACACAAGAAACAGCTTTTAATACCTTGAAAGAGAAATTAACCAATGCACCACTTTTGTGTTTACCTGATTTTAATAAAGTTTTTGAAATTGAATGTGATGCTTCTGGGATTGGTATTGGTGCTGTTCTAATGCAAGAGTCTAGGCCTATTGCCTACTTCAGTGAGAAATTAAGTGGAGCTTCTTTGAATTACTCTACTTATGACAAGGAACTCTATGCTTTAAAACGAACTTTAGAAACATGGCAGCATTATTTATGGCCCAAGGAATTCATTATTCACTCTGATCATGAAAGTTTGAAGTTTCTAAAGTCTCAAGGTAAGCTTAACAAGAGGCATGCTCGCTGGTTGGAATTCATAGAGACGTTTCCTTATGTGATCAAGCATAAGCAAGGTAAAGAGAATGTTGTTGCTGATGCTCTTTCTAGGAGGTATTCTCTTATCACTTCTCTTCATGCTAGATTACTTGGATTTGAATTATTGAAAGGGTTGTATGACTCTGATTGTGATTTTTCCAAAATTTGGCTTTCTTGTGAAAAGCATGGGGTGAATGACTTTTATAGATCTGATGGGTTTCTTTTTAAGAAAGATAAATTGTGCATTCCCAATTGCTCTATGCGCGAGCTGCTTGTAAAAGAAACTCATGGTGGTGGTTTGATGGGTCACTTTGGTGTTGACAAAACATTAGCTCTTTTGCATGAACACTTTTATTGGCCTGGTATGCGCAAAGATGTTGTGTCTGTTTGTGCTAAATGTGTGACATGTAGGCATGCAAAGTCTAAGGTTCAACCTCATGGTTTATATTCCCCTCTACCTGTGCCTTCCCAACCTTGGGTAGATATTTCTATGGATTTTGTGTTGGGCTTGCCTAGGTCTCAATCTGGGAAAGATAGTATCTTTGTTGTAGTGGATAGATTTAGTAAAATGGCTCATTTTATTGCTTGTTCTAAAACAAATGATGCTGTGCATATTGCTGACTTGTTCTTCAAAGAAATTATTAGATTGCATGGATTGCCTAAAACCATTGTGAGTGATAGGGATGTAAAGTTTCTTAGCCATTTTTGGAGGACCTTGTGGAGTAAGCTTGGAACTAAGTTGCTGTTTTCTACTGTGGCACATCCCCAAACGGATGGGCAAACTGAGGTCGTCAATAGAACACTCACTACCTTGTTACGTGCAATAATTCAAAAGAACTTGAAGAATTGGGTCAACTGCTTGCCTCATATTGAATTTGCATATAACAGGGCTATTCACTCTTCCACTTCTTTCTCTCCATTTGAGATTGTTTATGGTTTTAATCCTCTATCTCCTTTGGATATTCTGCCTTTGCCTTCTAGTGAACGAGCTAACCTTGATGGCAAGAAAAAGGCTGAGTTTGTGCAGGAATTACATGCTAAGGTGAGGGCCAACATCGAGAGAAAGAATGAGCAATATACAAAGCAAGCTAACAAAGGTCGTAGGAAGGTTGTCTTTCAGCCTGGAGACTGGGTTTGGATACACTTGCGAAAGGAGAGGTTTCCAGAACAACGAAAGTCTAAGTTGCAGCCAAGAGGAGATGGCCCTTTCCAAGTCTTGGAGCGAATCAATGATAATGCTTATAAAATAGATTTGCCTAGCTCCTACGGTAATGTAAGTGCTACATTTAATGTGACTGATTTATCTCTCTTTGATGCTGTAGATTCGAGGACGAATCCTTTTGAGCAGGGAGGGAATGATAGGGGAGCATGGCATGATCAAGCATCAAAGGAAGACCAAAACACGGAGCGTGGAGCCCAAGCTAAAAGATGGAAGTCCAATATTCTAAAAGACCCATTACAAGGCATTGTAGGCCCAATGACAAGAGCAAGGACCAAATCTATGAAAGAGGCGCTGAATTGTTTGATAAAAGATCTTAAAGAGTTGGAGCCCATTTATTTGGAAGAAGCATCCCTCAATCAGCCCATCAAGGGTCCAAACATGGTGATTACATTGCTAGAAGCCAAACAAGATGATGTACAAGGCCCATGTGCAGTCCAGATTAAAGAATTCACTCAAAATACCATGTGACAAGCATGTGCCTTGGAGGAGGAGCATAAGTGACGTCCAAGAATATTCAAGAAGAATCAAGAAGGTGTCTTTATGTATTAGTTATGGTTTAATTTCGTTTTTTTAAGTTTCCATTTTTTATTTGCATTAAATAAGGCCTTTTGGTCAAAGATTGCATAAGAATATTTTAGGTTAGTTTCCTATTTTTAGGTAGAAGCCTTTTTCTTCAAGAAAAGGTAATTTTCTATTTCCTTTAGCCTTAATTGGTGCCAACCAAGATAGTCAATCATCATTAAGGCACATTTATGGCATTTATGACCTAGGGTTTTTTGATTCTAGAGTGTTCTTTTGCTGCCTATATAAGGCTACGTTTTTTTGTAATTGAGAATCAAATTTGAATGAATGAATTTTAGAGAATTTTATTTCTCTTGAGTGAGCTTTGCTTGCCGCCTCGTATTCTCGTGGGAATACTCGACTGTATCAAGGACTGATCATCCTTGTGGTGTCTCCATGGCTAGGGTTGTAAGAGACAGGTTCTCTTAAGGTCCTACCTTCGATCGTTCGTCCAGTTTCCTAACTTGTTTCCAGCCGATCCATATCCGTCCCTTATATCAAAAAAGAAAGGAAATAGACCCTTAAAGTAAAGAGAAGAATGGCTGATTATGCCAAAACACCTATTAAGGGCAGTGATGATAAAGTATCTAAAGACGAGAGCCGTGCTCGTGTAAATAATAGATGGGACAGACTATTCAGATATTGGAAGATGCTGAGTTTGTGTATTAAGTTTTTAAAGGAAACTAGGATGAGTACTTACCATTGGCAAACATTGCCTACAATAATAGTTACTATTCCGGTATACAAATGGCTTTGTATGAAGCCTTATATGGTAAAAAGTGCCGATCGTCACTATGTTGGACTGAACTGAGCGAAAGAAAAGCCTACTATTCAAAGATAGTGAGTTAAACCTCAAACAAATAAAGATGGTTCAACTAAAATTGTTAAAGACACAAGGCAAACAGAAAAGCCATGCGGATATAAGAAAGAAGCCGTTAAAGTTTGTAGTTGGGGATCATATTTCCCTAAAAGTATCTCTAACCACAGGGATAGGTCAAACCCCCAAGGTGAAAAGTTAACACTGAAATGCATCGACCCCTTCCAAATTCTCTCAAAAGTTAGGCTGGTAGCTTATAAATTGACCCTATCCCCTAATATCAATTAGATACATAATGCCTTCCATGTTTTCCAGTTAAAAGAATATCAACTAGATCCTACTCATGCCATAGAGTACAATGATATTGCACTACGAAATGACTTGACGATTAAAGTACGACTATAAAGGATTGTGGACCAAAAGGTCAAACAGTTACGAAAGAAGTAAAACCCCATTGGTTAAAGTGATATGGAAAGATCTAATAAGAGGCAATCTAGGAAAAGGAAGATGAGATAAAGAGCAGCTACTCAAAGCTCTTCACCTAGGGTATATTTCAAATTTCGAGGACAAATTTTATTTTAAGGGGGTCTCGCCAATTTTAACCCTAAGAATGTGAATAATAAATTAGATAGAGGGTCAAGTAGTAAAGTAGACATGGGTTTGAAACATCTCTTGGATTAAGATCCAGCTCTTGTCCAGACTGATATCGTTGAAATTATCAGTCTAAGGAGGGCAAAATGGAAAAAATTTAGAAAATTCCCAAAAAATAGTGAAAAGATAAATTAGAGGTTTAGGAACCCCACTTGAGGCTTTGGAGGTGGAAATGACATGAAAGTAATTTATTATAAAATTTTCTGTAAACAGAGGTTTTTCAGCAAAAACAGTAAAAAAAATTAGCCCAAAATAATTATTTTAAATATATACAAGCCTCAATAATTCTGGAAAAAAATATGAAAAAATTATTTAAGGTTATTTGAGTTTATAAAATTATTTTCAGGGCCTGAAAGTGCAAGAATTAATCTTAGAATATTTATTACCAAAATCTTATCGGTAAAGCCTGATTTCAAAGAAAATTCAAAATAAATAGTTAGAGGTTGAGATAAATTCTAAAAATTTTCATAGGACTTTCCTATACTAAAAGAGAATTTTTGATGGAGAGAAATGAATTTTTAGAGGCCCAGAACTATTTATGGAAATAGTAACCGAAATAATGAGTTTTGGTCAGAAATTAATAATTTGTGATTGGGCCACACTTCCCTTTCATTTCTAATCAGTTTTGGACTTTATTTTGGGCCAAGAGAGCCCACAAATTTTGTGCAGGCATGGCTCATTATGTAAAGAGAGTTTAAGCCCAATTTAAGCCTAAAATCTAAAAGAAAAATCAAGAAGAAGGGACCCTTGGCATGAGCTGAAATTTAAGGCATATGAATAGGGACATATGTCCCCTTATGTGGCATAAGGCACCATGTTGGACGGATTATGATCAGATCTTGAGCTTTATAAATACCCCCTAATTACACATAATTCTGCCAAAAATAGGAGAAAAAAAAGGGGGAAATTCTGTCTAATTGAAATATCACCTTAAATAGCACCTAAAACTTTTCAAATCAAGGGAAAATCATCAAGTTTCAAGCAAGGATCCATTAAGGTATGTCTAAGCTTGATTTTGGTTAAATTTAATGGTCGTTTTGGTTGAAATTTTATGACAAATCCTAAGCCTTTATGCTGTTCATTTTTGTCACAATGAGAAGGTATTAGGGAAGGATAGAAATCATGAATATGAGCTTGAAATAGCATGTTTAATTGATGTTTGGATTGAATTTTGGAAAAAAATCAAAGTTAGCATTTCATGCATACATTTTGGCCAACTCAAATTTTTGAAGTTGGAGATTGTTTCAATATGATTTAATCATTCCAATGAGTTTAAAAAGTATTTTTGTGTAGGGAAACACCAAGAAAAAGTATTTAAAATTATTTGAAATTAAAATTGGAAATTTTGGACCCTATTCAGCCAAATCAGTTTGAAGGGGAAGGAGTGTGATTTTATTAAATCTGATTTGATATTTGGATTTTACATGAAAAATTATGTAGGAATGGCCTAAGAAATTGGTTGAAACAAAGAGGAAATAGTTCTGTCAAAAATTAAGGAAAAAAGGGTCTCTATGAATATGTTATTGAGCAATAGTGTTTATGCCTTGAATTATTAGTAATATGGAATGTGTTTATACTTGGATTGATAGGCATTGTGCAAAAAAACAAGGAGGAGCACCAAAAACCTAAGGAGGCCGAATTGCATACCTAGTTAAGAGGTAGCATTGAACTCATAATTTGATTGCTTTTTTGCTTGCCTAATGTGTTTATGTTACTTGATTTATGTTGCGATGATGTGATTGAGCAAGCTATATGATTGCGTGTGAATTTCTAGGTCAGACATGCCTTGGCAATATGTAATTTGGAATGGCATAATGGTTGATTTATGGCTCTCTTTTCATGTAATGCATATGAAATGTTGCCTGATAACTCTACTTTTAATGTAACATGTCACATTTTGCATAGCATGATAAACATGATAACTGTGACTCATTGCTACTGAAATTTCTATGAAAGCTCATTCCTCTCTATGTATAAACAACCAATAGGACTCTCAAGTGGTGTGACCGGAGGCAAGGAGGTGGTATTTCTATGAAGGAAACATGTTATAGAATTGTATTGAGTTTTTGTTGAACATTATATACAAGCTTTGTAATATTTATGACTATGCGTTGATTGTTACACCTTACTATCGGATCCATTTAGGGTTTAATTAAAACCATTTTAGACCACATTGGATGGTATTGGGCTCAAAAATCCATGAAAAACGCTGATTTTCGTATTTTTACTGTTCATCGAGTAAAAATTTATTTTTCTAACTCAACTTCAAAAATTCATAACTTAATCTAGAAAAATCAAAATAGAGTGGTTCAAAATTCTATAAAAACCTCTTTGAATGCTCTTTCAAGAAAAAGAAACCTTATGAACCAATTCCATTTGAAAAGGTGTCAGGTTTTTGTGAAAGTCACCTTGGTCCATTTGGCAAAAATCCTTTTTCCAGATTCTGAACCTTAATTTTGAAAAATCATTAAAAATCATGTAGTTAGCCATGTTTAATGCGCTGCCTATCAATTTGAAGGTCATGACGTCAACTTTAAGCATATCAAATTTTGCACAGAAATTCCTTCGGTAACTTAATAAAACGTGGCTCTAACTTGGCGTCCTGCTTAGGGATTATAGCTCCAACCATACATGCTTATACATAACCAAATATAAATGTTTCCTCACCATATTTATCCTTGAATTTGTAGCCTCCCTTTTGATGATTTAGTCCCTAAAATGTTAAGTTACATATGGGGGATGACATTTTAATGAAATCCCAGTAACAAGATCAATCAACCAAAACATCAACATGAATCAGTTACAAGCATTCCAACCTTTTGCTATTAATAGGGAATTACTTTACCTCATACATGTAGCACTCTAACATGTAATAGCCATGGCACATAAAGCAAGGAGTATAGTTATACAATCATCATCATCATCATTTAGTTCAACTATATAATAGCACATGAAATTGCATAGCAATTAATGCAACACTTAACATTAAGGTCAATTAAATCTTACTACCTTAATCCAATGCTCTTGATTCTTTGACCTTCTTCCTCTTCTCCACAATTAACAAACCCTAATCATGATATATCACAAAAAGGATAGCAAGGTTACCAACCATTCCATATAAAATTAACAACATAATTCAAGTAACTCCTAAATCCCTTAAAGCTTCCATCTTTGTTCTTGAATTTTTAGAGTTTATTTTCTTAACCCTAAAAATTCCCTCTTAACTCATTCCTATATGATTTTTCATGTAGATTTCAAATATCTACTTAGATTTAAGAAAATAAACTTTCTCTTCCAGTTCCAGCTTGGCCGAACCACTATGGTTCATTTTTCAAAAATTACAACTTTGATTTTATGGCTTCCAACACTTGTTCTTTAGGTTTACCCTACACTATTTTCCATTTTAAACACAATGAAAGCCTCAAAATGTTGAAAAACAAATCCTAAGGTTCAGTTTTGGTCTTGGCCAAACAATACCATTTAAGAGAAGCATCAAAGAAATCTCTTCAAATCAACATCCAATCACTTGAAACCATCTTAAATCATAGTGTTCTAACTATGTTTTGCAACAAAACTTCCCTCCCCTAACATTAACCAATTCAGCGAGCACTAAACAAAGAGGAAAACCAAAATTTTCAACCATCAAACTCAAGAGAATCAAGCAAGGAATGACATAGAATCATCTACTAACCTTAACTCCAAGCTTACTTGATCCAAAATGGTTGATTTCTTCTTGTTTCCACTTCAAACTCTCTTTTTTCTCTCTTCTTTCTTCCTTCGCCAAATGGTGATCTGAAAATGAGGGGAGGAGTGTGTTGATTAAGGCCAAAAATATCTCACCAACCAACATTAATGATTTGCCAAGTGTCATCTCCCTGTTCCCTTTTGTAACCTCTCTCCTAATTAATTTAATGCCAATATTAATTTCAAAAGTCAAGATCCTCTCCAATCAAGGCTTGACATTTGGCAACTTCAAATCCTCTCCATTGGTGGCTTGACAAGTGGCAACTTGTGGGCCAAGTAAAGTGCAAGACTCTAGTCTTTACTCTATCGGTGCACTTTTACTCTGGGTTTAATTTCTTTTCTATAATTACAGTGCTCTGACCTCTGTAATTATTTTATGTCAGATTCATAAATTATTCTCCTCATTTTTATCTTTCCAAATTGCCCTCTTTGTCTCAAATTTAATTTCCCAATAATTAAATAAAAGGGAAAACTAATTTCCTTCTCTTTAGTGATTTTTCCACTTTTTAAAGGAATTAGGAAAAATCTTGGATACTTGAGAGTCTTCTTTTGATTCCATAATCTCTTATAATTCCTTGGGATATCATAGAAATTTTCTTGGGATTTTATTCTTCTTCCAATTATTTATTTGGAATTTTCCAAATAAAAGGCCTTAAAATAACTTAAATCGCCCTTAAATGCCTTTGTAATTTCTCTAAGGGCAATTTGGTCATAAAACTAATTTTATAATCCCATATAATTCTCAAAAAACATTGTCCTTATTTTTCCTTAATTTTTGGAGGCTTGGAAATATTTTTCCATAATTATTTTTGACTAATTTTCCTTAATTAGTCAAACTTTTCATAATCAACTTGGAAAATTCTAATAATTATTTTCCACCATAAATCTTTCATTTCTCCTTATCCTTTTTGGCCTTTAAATATTTAGGAATATCCCTATTCCTAAATGTCATATTACTTGATGTGACATTGATAACTTGTAAGGGTTGTAAATTATAAAGAATGACTTATCATATGCTCTAATATGTGTTTGAACCATGTTAGAATGGCTACGGTTTCATTTGGTTAAGCTTTGGCATAAAAGGATAAAAGTTGACTTTTTAAGGGTAAAGTTTGACCAAATGAAATTTGAGCAAATGATGGAGTTTGGAACTGAAACTTAATAGTCTAATAGATCTTATTTTTAGCTTCAAAGCAGGTGGTATTTTATAAAATTTGGAGTTTTGTACAAAATGTTATGCTCTTCCAAAGTTGGGCATAAATTCTGAAAAATTATAAAAATGACCAAATGAACAGTACATGTTGATATGAAAACTCGATACACATGAGCTGGATTCAAACTCTGAATGTATTTTTCCCTTAAAGAGTTCTAGCATACCAAGAAGTGTTCAATACAGAGGTCTTGAAGCCCAAGAAATGCTCATCCAATTAGAGGCCCAACCTGCCCTCCAAAGTGCTCAAAGGATTTATAGCTTCAGAATGCTTACATGGAGGATGATATGGATTATTGCTTGGACGATGACATGGACACATGCGGAGCTTGACGTAACATATGGAAGGCCACCTCAAAAGCCACTATGGCCTGTGACTCATTAGAGTGTAAACACTTGGACCTTAAGAAAGACAAGAGCACGTTCTAAGAGCCTAAAAGGAGATTTAAAACCAATTCCTATGTAATTAAAGGCCCAACACAATCATATGTACCTGGAGGAGTCTATTAGAGCTATAATCTTTTAAATTGGGGCCTAAATGCATTTTGTCATGGACCATAGGAGTTCCAGAACGTGATTCAACCATATTCAAGCCCAACTGGGTGTCTAAAAGGCCCATACATGCTTATGGACGTGAATAGCAATTATGAAGACCCATTTGGAAGGTTCAAGAAGCATTAAGAGTGATCTTATATGATATTAAATAGGATTCTATTTGTTTTAATTAGTTTCTTATTTTACAGTTTCCTATTTTGTATTGATTGCTTCTTGAAGGCAAATACTTACTTATTTTGTATTGCATTAATGAGTAAAGAGTCAAATAATATCCTTCTCATTAATGAAGGGATCCTGCTAGGTAGTGTGTGATCTAGATTATTCTATCTTGACTAGCAAGTTAGAGTATTCTAGAAAGTCTTTTGATTTTCCTAATTTTGTTGTATCTTCGCATCTATTTTTGATGCATTTTATTTACTTAGTGTTTTAGGCTCTAAAAACTTATATTAGGCTTTTAGGGCTTAGGTTATCAGTTAGGGTTTTCAAGAGTCTTAATCTATAAATAATTCAATATGTACTCTTTTTAGAGGAGGAGATGATTTTGAATAATTAATAAAATGAGAATTTTATTTCTCTCTGTATGAGCCTTGCTTGCATCCTCGTATTCTCATGAGAATACTCGACAGTATCAAGGGAGTGATCAACCTTGTGGTGTCTTCATGGCTAAAGTTGTAAGAGACAGGTTCTCTTAAGGTCCTACCTCAATCATCCGTCCGATTCCTTGTGTTTGGGGTTACAAGAGGCAGGTTCTCTTGGGGTCTCATTCCATTCTTATACTTGATTCTAGCTGGTCCGTTCGTTCTCCCCTCATATCAAGTTCATTGCAACTTCAAGTAGGACTTAGAACCCTATCATTTCCATCTTTCTAGAATTAGTTGTGAATTTTCAAAATTAGGAGAAATTAAGGTAACAATAAATAGTAACCCGGGAAAAGAAATTTAAAAATTCAAAATTTGCCAACGTAATGACTTGAGAAATGGTTCGAAATACTCCCACTTAATTTGAAATTGGGTAACAAAGTAAGATGTGACATTAGTAGGGCTAAATTTTCTCCATTTTTCTGACTTGAGTTATACTATTTATGAGGGTTGAGGACCTGATGGAATAATACAATTGGTTAAAAGATAGAGCTGGAAGGATGGATTTTTGAATAAAATATGTGAAATTTTCACATGAGGATGATTAGGTGTCCTATAAAAATGTGGAGAACACCTCAGCTCACATGTGGCACCAAATCAAGGGAGAATAAAGAAGAGTTGTACATGTGTTATGTGATAAAAATCAAGGGTCAAGATTGTAACGCATGGTAAGTTGATTCATTGCCCATATATATTACTTCCTCCCTATTTCTTTCACCTTTCTTTTGGCCTATTTGGAGCTTTGGAGGTAGCAGGAGTTTGGTCATTTGAGGAGGAAGAAGAGGAGAGAAAGAACAAGCCAAAATCAAGGTGAATCAAGTGTTTAATCAAGGTAAAAGCTTGACCATCCTATCTAGTACTTGATTTCCTATGGTTTGATGGTTTTAAACGTGGTTTTGGTAGAGTTTGGTGATTGAAATCCTAAAGGATAGGTGCTGCGTGAAATGAACTTGATGGTTTATTATTGATATTGAGTTATCATATGGTTTAATGGATTGGAAATAATTGTTAGATAGTGGTTAGACCTTATTATTTGAAAGATATCAATTTGTGTATAAATTTGATTTTTGTTGTTTTGATGCTTCCAATAGATTTAAAAGATGATTTTGTGTGGGGATATAAGGAGAACGTGTGTTTGGAAGCATTTAAATTGAAAATAGAATTTTGAACCCTAAGGTACCCTATTCGGCCAAGAGGAGAAGTGGTAGGAGGAATTGGATTTTGATGAATCTAAGTTTAAAAATGGATTCTACATGAAAAATTGTGTAGGAAACACCTATGGGAGTTATGGAAAAATTGATCTTACTAAAACCCTAAATTACTGGAAAAAGGAGTAGGGTTTTAGGAAGAATTATGTAATGGATGATATACTTTATTTGGGACACCATTATTCTTGTTACTTGCGAGGTTATTTTAGTGAGCGATTGGAGGCCTAAGAACCCATACATAGGATTCAATTAAGCCCTGAATAATCAGGAATCCTTTATTTATTTTTTTAATCAGAAAGATTTGAACCAAAGAATTTGTGTCTTACTTGAACTTGATCATTACTTACTACAAGGTTAGAAATATATCTTCCTCTGGTAGAAGGAGAATGAATGTTCATTTGATCTTGATCCTTGTGGAGTGAAAAAGAGATTATGCCGAACCTGCACGACCTTCCTAATAATGTCCATAAATGACTTGTTTTTTGGTAAGATATGGACATTACTATATGTAAATTCGGGTGCATGATACACATTGGTACTCTAATGTATCTCTCCCTCTGAGTCAGAATAAATATGTTTTTGAACCCTCTCTTTAAAATTAAAAGTGGTTGTTCCCACACGAATCTCAACAATCACTTGTTCTGATTCTACGTATTGATTGTCTTGAACTAATAGAAAACTTTTTGGTGGAATAGTCATGTTATGTATAATATTTTCATTTTCAATAGTTACATACAAGTCTATATAACATAGAAAAGCAGGGTGATTAAACTTAAAGAGGTAGCATAGAATTTATAATTTATTACATGATATAATGCTTTGAATATAAGCCATGTGGTATTTGAAATTTTTTGGTGGCAATGTGCTTGATTTGTTTACATGTTATGCCTTAGCAAGATGCATTAATGTATTGAATTGGAATGACTTGATATGGTTTTTACATAGCATAGAGGTCAATAAATGTTTTGTGTAATTGATTGTAATATATCTTGCATGTTTAACATTATTATTGTAATTCCTTTACTACTGAGATTTCTATAAAATCTCATTCCTCTCTATGTTTAAATACCACCAATAGGGAAAGTAAATAGTGTGGCCAAGGGCAAGGAGATGGTGTCACATGAAGATAAATATTATTGGATTTATAATGAACTTTATGTACATTTTTGTAATATTTATGGATTGATATTTAGATGATCATTAGGGTTGTAAATTATATGAAATTACTTGTTATATGCTGCGAAATATGGTTAAAACATGTTTGGATGGTTATGATATGTTTTGGAAAGTTATGCAAAAAAAAAAAAGGGATAAAAGTTGACCTAATTAGGGTAAAGTTTGACCATGCAAAATTTGACCAAATAAAGGAACTTAAGATCAATAATTCATATTTTTAGCTTAAAAGGAGTGGTATTTGATAAAATTTAGAGTTTTGGTACAAGAAGTTATGCCTTTCCAAAATTAGGCACAAATTATGAAAAATTGAAAAAGTTACCAAATGAACAGTACACTTTGTCATTAAAATTGAGCAGACATGAGCTGAGTTCATACTCTGGATGTATTTTCTCCTTAACAGCTTATGCAAGCTTAAGTAGGACTTAGAATCATATCATTTTGATTTTTCTAGAATTAGTTATGATTTTGCCAATATTAGGGTTATAATGAATAGTAACTAAGAAATTAAATTTACAAATTCAAAATTTTCCAACTTAATATCTTATGAAATGGTTCCATTTCTCCACTTGATGTAAAATTGAGCAAAAAGTGAGTTGTGTGTGACAAGAATCATCTTGTTCTTAGCTGCTTCCTTTCGATCTGTGATCTACTCAGGTCATACTTTGAATAACAAATTATCCTGTAATACGATATTGTCATATCTATGACATGTGCAGGATCTGGATGATACTCTTTAGTTGGAAAACATGGAAGATGTCAGGTAACTGATTGAATTAAGGGGTAAGACTAATCTGTAAGCTATTGGTCTGACTTAGATAGAATTTAGAGCGATCCAAGTATTTGCATCGACTTTTTCACTTTTAGGGTTCAACCTACACCCATATTGGAGATACCTTAAAAATACATGGTCTTAACAGCAAATCCAGCGGCTTTCTCCTCATATCCGCATAACTTTCTGTTTGCTCTATGTTATTAATAACCTCTACCTGATCATCTTTATCTTTTCTGAGGTTTGATCCACTATTTTTGGACCATAAACTTTCTCTCACTTAATTCTGTCTAGTAAAGCGTGGTGGTCGACACTTTCTGCTATACAAGGCTTCATATAGAGCCATCTGTATACTGGAATGATACTATTATTATAGGTAAACTCTGCCAATGATAAGTATTCATTCCAATTTCCTTTAAAATCTAAAAGGCATGGCCTTAACATATCTTCTAGTGTCTAGATGGTCTGTTTTGTTTGTCCATCAGTTTGCGGATGGTATACAGCAGTAAATCTCAAGGTCTTACCCATTGCTTCATGCAGTACCTTCCAAAATTAAGATATGAATTGTGCATCTTAGTCAGATACAATGTTCCCTGGCACCCCATGTAAACGTACAATTCCCTTAATATAGAACTTTGCCAATTTCTCTGGTGAATATTTGACTTTTATGGCTAGGAAATGGGCAGATTTCATTAGTCGATCTATAATAACCCAGATTGTGTCTCGTCCCGATGACGTATGAGGCAATCTTGTTATAAAATCTATTGAAATACTATCCCATTTCTATTTAGGGACATTAAGAGGTTGTAAAGATCCAGACAGTTTCTAATGCTCTGTCTTGACCTTCTCGTAAGTGAGGCACCTTGACATATACCGAGTAATTAATATCCCTTTTCATACTAGGCCACCAAAATAATTTCTTAACATCATGATACATTTTAGTCATACTGAATGAATAGTGTGTATTATTATTATGTGCCTTATTTAAAATTTGCTCTCGGAGATTATTCATTGAAGGGACATATATTCTTCCTTTAAACCTAAGTAAATTGTCACACCTCCTTTTATACCACATTATATCATAATAGAGCCATTTGGAACCATTTCCCAAGACTTAAAAATGAGAAAATTCAATATTTAAAAATTTAGTCTCGGGTTACTGTTTACTATTCACCAAAATTTTTGCTAATTTTAAAAATTCATAACTAATTATAGAAAAATCCAAATGAGATGGTTCCAAGCTCTATCGAAAGCTTGTAGTACATTCTTTAAGGAAAAAAAATATTCACTCGAACGATATCATCATGAAACAGAGTCATAAAATTTGCAAAGTTGCACTATTTTTGGTCATTTTTCAATTTTCCAGTATTTTAGTCCAATTTTGGAAGGGCATAACTCTTAGTACAAAACTCCAAATTTAATGATTTACCACTTGATTTAAAGCTAAAAATAAGATCTATAAGTTTGAGAAATCTTATGTCCAAATTTGTTCCTTTGCTTATTATTTCATGTGTCCCAAAAATCCCTGTTTAGGGTATTTTTATCCCTTAATCATATTTTTATTTTTTTTTGGCATTTCTTTCCTCTTTTTCATGCTACACCATTCAGCCATACGAAGGCCATATTCATGGGCATAAGTGCCACAATAATTACATGATTCCAAGTTAATCTCATTCATAATCCATTACAATATTGTACCAAAATTCATCAATATACATTATAACAAAACATCACCATAAAGTCTATATAATCTCATCATCCCAACACTATATCTCCTTGCCCTTATCCTTGCTTGAATCATTCCCTATTTGATGTATAATTTAACATAGGAAGGAATGAGATTTCATGAAAATCTCAATGAACTATAATTTTCATGTTAATCAAGCAATGCATAATGTGATATGTTATAAAACTTCAAGACATCCTCAAGTCACATAAAAATCATTTCATGAATTATGCCAAGGAAAGAAACAAGTACATACTTACATTGGCATAACATTATGCATTTGGCCAAAGCATTTTAAGTGTCATAAAATCAACAATTGCCACAACATAAATCCACTAATCAAAGCAATCAACATAACCACATCAAGCAAGCAAGATAAACAATCAAACTATAAGTTCAATGCTACCTTCTATGCTTAATGTAATTTCGCCTCATCAAGGAATTATTGTTCTCCCTGGTTCTTCCCCTAAAACCTATAATCCAAGCATAAATACAAACCATATTATCAACCATTTCACTTGATTACAATTACTTAACCTTAAACCTATTTAAATTCCCCTTTTCTTGGATTTTTCACATAATTAATCCTCCTTTGATTCCAATAATCTCTTAGCTTATTTCTACATAATTTTTCACGTAGAATCCAAATATCAATTTAAATTTATAAAAATCAAACTCCTTCCCTTTCAATTCCTCTTGGCCAAATAAGGGTATATATCTTACAAAAATTTTATTTTTGATTCCAATGATTTTTAAACACTCTTTCTTTGTGTTTTTTCTACACAAAAACACCTTTTAAATTCAATTGGAATCATTAAAACACATCAAAATCAACTCCTATATCAAGAACTCATATTGACCGAATCATATATATATATAACTCCTAACTTGGTTTTCTTCCAAAAATCCATCCAAACATCACTTAAACATGATAATTCCAACTCATTTTTAAGGTTTCTATCCTTCCCTAAGGCATACCCATTTTGACCGAATTCATGGCAGCATTTCCCCTTGGATTATGATTCAAATATTCAACCAAAACAAGCTTTAATCTTAACCAAACCAAATCTCAAACTTACCTTGATGAATTCTTAACCAAAGCTTGATGATTTCTCCTTCAAATGCACTACTTGGAATCAGTTTCCAAGCTCAAGAAGTCACTTTGACAGAACCTCCCCCCTTTTGTCAAATTTTCACCTATTTTTGTGTATTTATGAGGGGTATTTATAGACAAAGTTTCTTCCCTCTTGCCCCCTCATCTTGGCGTGATTTAGTGCCACATAAGGGGACACTTGGCTATCATCATGTGCTGCATAGTTCCAGATCATGCCAAGTGTGATTTTTCAAGAATATTCCAAGATATTTAGGTTTAATTGGGCTTAAATATTAGGCCCTAATTTTGCATGAATTTTAGGCCTTTTTATGGCCCAATATGGGGCCCACTTTTGATATGGAAAGTCTTAAGAATTTAGCCTAACAATAAGATATTAATTTCGAGCAAAATTGAAGCTTATCGGTTAGTATTCGCTTGTAACTTTTCATAATTTTTCTAGACCTCCAAAATCACATTTTTCTCCATGAAAAATCATCTTTTAATATAAGAATAAGATTTGGAAATTTTTAGAATTTTTATCCACCTCTAACTATTTATTTTGAATTTTTCCCGAATAAGGATTTATTAGTAAGACTTTTTGGAAATAAATTTTCAAAAATAATTTCCTATACTTCCAAGGCCCAAAACCAATTTTATAAATTCTCATAAATATTTGGATAAGTATTTAATATTTTTTCAGAATTATTGAGGCCTCTAGGTAATTATAATAATTATTTTCACCTAATTTCTACTATTTTCCTGAAAAACCTATGTTTTCAGGAAATTTTGTAATAATCTATTTCACAACAATTTTACCTTTAGGGCCTCATCGAGGTTTTAAAACCTCTAATTTATTATTTTACTATTTTTGGAATTTTTTTCTAAATTTTTTCATTTTGCCCTTTCTAGACTGATAATTCTAAAATTATCAGTTTGGATTCTATCGGGGTTTCATATCAAAAGTTGTTTTGTCCTTCCATCTACTTTCTATATTGGCCCATAACCAAATTGTTAATTTTCCACTTCAAGGTTAAATTTTTTGGGATGTGACATAATCCCTCATCTAAGACCTCAAAATCTTTTGTTTACCCTCTCAACACTTTGGCTTTATAATCATCTAATCATTTGGTCCTTTTTTTGTGCCTCAGTGATTTGTTTCATTAGCAAGGCTTCTGCTTTCAAAATTCTTGTTCCTTTTGTTATGACTTGCATTTGGTAAACAGAACCCCATTCTTGCAAGTCCTCTAACAGTTCATGTTCTTTAATCATCATTACTGCAGCTTGCACTACCTTTTGGCTTAGCATATCTGCCACCACATTAGCATTTCCCAGATGATACTTTATTTGGTAATCATAATCTTTGACCAACTCCATCCATCTTCTCTACCTCATATTTAATTCCTTTGGTCTTGCAGGTACTTGAGACTTTTGTGATCATAATACAATTCTATAGTTGTACTATATAGGTAATGCCTCCAGATTTTTAAGGCATACAATATCGCTGCTAGCTCCAAATCATGCATGGGGTAGTTTTCCTCATGCAATTTTAGTTGACGTGAGGCATAAGCCACTACTCTCCCTTGTTGCATTAGCACACATCCCTTGCTACTAGCTCCCTATTTACTTGCGTTGATATACCCTACATATAGTAGTGTTGGATTAGGAATGACTAGTAGAGGAATAGAAGTCCACTTCTGTTTTAATTCTTGGAAGCTCGTTTCACATTTATCATTCCACACAAACAGTTGATTCTTCCTGGTAAGCTTGGTTAGCGGATAGGCAATTCGGGAAAAGTCATGGATAAACTGCCTGTAGCATCCTACTAGACCTAAGAAACTTCTAGTTTCTGTCATTGTTTTGAGCTGTTCCCACTTTAATACCACCTCTACTTTTCTTGGATCCATGGCTACTTCATTTCGAGTAATCACATGATTGAAAAATTTCACTTCCTCTAACCAAAACTCACATTTACTGAGCTTGGCATACAACTATTTTTCTCTTGGTGTCTTGGAAAAAGCTATTAAATTAGCTAAACAGGTGGGTACAAAAGGAGTTTAAGTACAAATTACAAGACATATTGATGGAAAAGAAATTGCACATATCAAATGGATTAGAGAAGGTAGGGTTCCTTTATAAAACCATTTGAGCAAAAATTGATTATTGTTCTTATCACTACTCTCAGGTGCTGCTCATGTTCCTCTAGGGATTTAGAGTAAACCAAAATATCATCAATGAAAACCACAACAAACTGATCCAAATACGGTTAGAAAATCCAGTTCATATAATCCATGAATATCATAGGCACATTTGTTAATCTGAACGACATTACTAGAAATTTATAATGCCCATAATAAGTCTTGAATGTGGTCTTTGGAATATCTTTTGCTTTAATCCTCAGTTAGCGATATCTTGATCTCAGACCAATTTTAGAAAATACCATAGCACTAGCCAACCAATCCCACAAATCATCAATCGAGGGAAGAGAGCATTTGTTCTTGATAGTTACTTTGTTTAATTCTCAGTAATTAGTACATGACCTCAAATTCCCATCTTTCTTTTTGACAAATAGTACGAGAGCACCCTATGGAGACATATTAGGTATGATAAAACCTTTCTCTAATAATTCCTCTATCTTCTTTTTTAGTTCTGCCATTTCATTAGGAGCCATCCGGTATGGAGCTTTTGAAATCGGTTTAGTCCCAAGCACTAAATTAATAGCAAATTCCACTCCTCTCTCTAGTGGAAGTCTACTGATTTCCTTTGGAAATGCCTCCAGAAATTCTTACTACTGGTATTTCCTCAATTCCCTCTTCTATCTCCACCTGTACTGAGAAAAACACCATATATCGTTGGTAGGCCTGTCTTAGATATCTCTCCTCCCGGGCCTCGTTTATAAAATTCAATCTCACCTCCGGGCAAGGGATAAGTTCCATGGGATGAAGAATTGAAGTTTTGTTTTTACAGTTAAGGAGTACACTATTGGATGACAACCAGTTCAGGCCAATTATCACATCAATATCATAGAATGGTATATATATTAGGTCAAGAACAATACAACAATGTGTATATCGGACAATACAATTCAAACATAGACTAGAAGTTACCACTCAAAGTAAGGCCTAATCGCCTAGCATAATCATACGATATAAATGAATGGCTTGTGCCCGAATCAAACATTGTATATACTACACAATTATTTATACTGAACATGCCTTGGATATCTCAGCCAACTTAAGAGCCTCCTCCTGATTAAGGGTGAATACTCTGCCTTACGTCTGAGGCTTTGAACTGTTGACACTTTGAGGACACTCCCTCACAAAATGTCTGAGCTTCCTGTATTAATAGTACAAGTTCTAACCCATTATATATGGCCAGTCTCCATGGTTTCTACTACAAGTTTCATAAATCTTGGCCTGTTTGAAGGTGTCAGGTCCTCCCCGACAAATCCTCTTCTTGGGCTTGTTTAAAATTAAATTCCTTTTCTTTATATTATTGTTATAGGAAGTTTCCTTGGTTATTGTCCTCGCCGGAGGTCTCTCAGCCCTTGTGATTGCTCTAGTGTGATTGTAATGGTTTTGGCTACTCTAAGTGATTCGGCAGGCTTCTACCACTTTATTAAAATTTCAACCTATCTCGGGGCTACCTTTTCCCTCAGCTCTAGTTTCAAGCCCTAATCATATTTTTGGTAAACCACCACTCATCATTCATATGCTGCAAATAGGTAGAATATTGAGATAATTTGATATACCTTGCTAGGTACTCATTAAAGGATTCACTTTCCACTTGCCTCGCGGTAAGGAATTTGCTTCTTTTTTATCTCTCACTGAATATGAGAAGTACTTTAAATAAAATTGTTCCTTAAAAGATTCCTGAGTGATTGGTGTTTTGTTAGCTTGAAGAACCAATTTTGTGTTCTTCCACCACCTATCAACCCCCCTTTCTATTTTGTATATGGCCATCTGGGCTTTCTTGTCTATCAGTCATTTGAGGACTTTAAAGATTTTTTCCAACTGAGTTATCCAGTCCTCAACCACTTGCATATCAAGAGTTCCCTCAAAAGCATATGAATTATGCTTACAAAAACACATAATCCATTGTTATAAACTATTAGGTTTTACCGCAAGTCGTGTCTGCTCACCTATAGGTTCCTGTGTTTTGACTGGGTGGACTACCCTAGATACTCATGTATTTGAGCTATAGCTGCTGCGACTATCGCTACTATTACAGCATCTCTCTCTGTTCCTCTCGAGCTTATGCAGCTCGTATCTTTTGTATTGTTCGTTGTTGCTCATCCAATCTATTCAATATCATTTGAATAGGGCCTATAGGGGGTTTGTCATGAACTTTTCCTATTTGAGCATTTCGTCTTATCCTCACTATTGTTGATTGTCTTCTTAACTACAAAAAGAACATGATCTTTATATACATATGTACCTTTCTATTCCATTCATAATGTATATATTTATAGCAGCATAGCTAAGAAGTCAGTTACAGTCATACCAGTCACCACCAGTCATCAGATAATTACACCATTATTAACTAGCTAACTAAACTGGAAAGGAAATAGAAAAGTAAATATAACAAATACCTCTAACACGTCCACCAACTGATCAAAAGTACACATATCAATGCTATAATATATTCCCCTACTCTGATCTTCCACATAGCAGTCTCTCGGAGTATAGCAAACAGAGCTGATCCCCGAGCTGTCTCATCTAGGGTTTGGTCCTCTCTAGTGACCACCCAATGCAACAATCTAACCTAATACAGGAATTCTAAATAGATCATAGCATTCTAGTTCTCATTTCTCTTAATATGTCGCCCCCAA